>NC_142243.1:78291630-78443145 GCF_052056855.1 Sturnus vulgaris | reverse complement strand
AGGGTCTCACTGCAAGTCTTATTCCATAGCATGTCTTAAAAGAAGAAAAATTATTTGGTGGTTGGTAGCTTCAAAGACTCATAAGGGAATAAATTAGGTGCTATAAACTGTCACGGTGCATAGGAATTATGCATGGTTGTGAATAGTAACATGTTTATATCAAAGGATGTATAGAAGAGTGAATGCTCATATCAAGAGGCTGGCTGAAGCAACATGATGTTTCAGAATGTATTTTTGGTTTTCAGATGTGAAGCCATGAAAGATGAGAGGACATCTGATTAGAGGGACAGCATCTCTAATCAGGCAGACCACACCCCATCGTATTGCCCTGCAGTGTAAGCAAAAGTGCTGATGTAAAGAATCCGGGAGCATTATGCTTCTGTACAAAGATGTGGTGTTACAGCTGAAAATATAATGAAATAAAAGTAAGGAAAACTAATGCATCAAAAAAAAAAATTATTGTAAGTATGAGATGGGAACTTTGAATGATTGTTCCAATCTCTAATTTAGAGATGTGCGAGTCTCTCTTTTGGGGGAAGGGAGTCTTTAGTGTTTTGGGTTTTTTGCCTTTGTTCACTTTGTTTTGTTTTCAGTGTACACAGATAATGGGAAATAATAAATTTGTTGCAATGGTGTAGGCAGGCAAACAGTTTTGCAATGAATCATTTCAAAGAGATAGAAAGGGAAAGCACATTTAACACAACCCAGGTCTGAACGTTCTGAAGGTTTGGCAAGATGACTGTCATTCCAAGGCTATCATTTCAATGTCCAGTGCTGCAGTAATTTAACTTATTATGATGTATCTAAGGAGTAGAGCTGTTCTAGTCTTCTATGAAGTAGTAGTAAGTTAAGTTTAAATGAGTTTGTAGCAGCTTAAAACTGCATCTCCAAAGTTTAGACCAAATAGTCTAAAGTCCCGTATAGTGCTGTAAAAGTCACCCATTCTGCTTATTAATTGCTGCATTTGAACTTCAAGCACCTTATTTCTTCCTATGAAAAATATTTTAGACTAGAACACTGTGGAAGGCCAGAGGTGGAGGTCTAAGGGAGCTCAGAGGAGGTCACAGACTGACAGTGAGTTGACAGTGATTCAGTTCTCACAGGACAGAAATAGAAAAATTTTTTATACCTTACCTTCCAGTGTTAGCAAACACTAGCTACTTTTACTGGCCGACAGCACTTCTACAAAACCCCAATTTCTTGTAGCACCAAGAGTCGGCTGTTACTCATAGCAGATGGCTAAATGGTTCTGATTTTCCCATTGTGCTGCCCCAGACTTGTGGTGTCTTAATAAGTAACTAAATTTTTCCCATTGCAAAAGAAATTATAGAATAAGAAAGCGTGGAATTCTGTTTAGGTTAGAAGGATTTTATAGCTGAAGAAAAATGGATATATCAAGTGATTCTTTAGCTAAGGTTAGACACTGCTGGATGAAAAAGTCTCACCTGCTTTTACCTGCTATATTTTGCATATTCCTGCCACTTCCCTGACACTTTGACATCTAACCTCATGTGATCTGAACCAGGGAACAGAAGTAGTAGAAAGGGAATATTGACCTTGAACAATTCATCTTTATGGTGATATAGCTCCTTAAACTCTTTTTCTGGGTTCAAAGGACAATGGGAAAAACATGAGACCACACCTGAGAGGGAGCAAAGAGACCAAAAGGAAAAAAAAGAGTGCCACTTCTTTTTCTGTAGTTTGAGTTCTTATCTACAATATTAAAGTGTACTGTAAACTTTACATTTGTGAATTATTTGAAATCTTCACAAAGATGTTACAGATATTTTCTATCCGGGCTTCTGTAAAGCCTTTGACCTGGACCCCCACAACATTCTTTTCTCTAAATTGGAGAGAGATGGATTTGACAGGTGTACTATTAGATGCATAATGAATTGGTTAGACAGTTGCATCCAGTACGTAGTAATCAATTCCTCTGTGTTCCAATGGATGTCAGTGACAAGTGGTGTCCTTTTGGTATTCTTATTAGGACTAGTGTCATTTAATGTTGCAATTAATGACACAGACAAAGGGCTCAAACCTGTAGATGACCCCAAGCGAGTAACGTGATTAACACATCTGAAGGACAGGATGCCATCCAGTGGGACAAGCTTGACAACTGGGCCCATGGGAATCTCATGAAGATTAATAAGACTAAGCTCAAGGTGCTGTACCTGGATCTGGGCAACACTCCATATCAACATAGTCTGAGGCATGAACAGATTGAGAGCAGCCCTGCTGAGAAGGACTTGAGGATGCTGGTAGGTGAGAGACTGGACATGACTCAGACATGTGCACTCACAGAGAGCCCAGAAACCAAACATGCTGTGGTTTGCATTAAGAGCATCTTGGCCTGTAGGGCGAGAGACCACCTGGACTGGTGCATCCACATCTGGGGTCCTCAGAACAGGAATATCAACCTATCAAAGCAAGAAGTCCAGAGCAGGCCATGAAGAAGATTAGAGGAAAAAGCACATCTCCTGTGGAAAAAGGCTGAGAGAATTGGAATGGTTCAGCGGGAGAAGAGAAGGCTTCAGGGTTACCTGATTGCAGCCTTCCAGTACCTGGAGGGGCCCAATAATAAAGAGAGATTATTCACAAGGGCCTGTAGTGACGGGATAAGGGGGAATCATTTTAAACTGAGAAAGGGTTGGATTACATATTTGAAAAAAATTATTTAGTTTATGGGTGGTGAGGAACTGAAATGGGATGCTCAGAGAAGTTACCCCATTCTTGGGAACATTCAAGGCTGAGTTGGAAAGACATGTGAGCCACCTGGTCTAGTGGAAGGTGTCCCTGCCCATGGCAGGGACCTGGACATATTTAAGGTCCCTTCCAACCCAAACTGTTTTATGATTCCATGATATACACAATACATACATATTAGTTTTAGATGTGATTACCTATATTATATTTTAGGTGCTTATTTTATCTTCAGTCTGTGGCAAAGAATAATAGTAGTTTTAAATGGATATTTAATTTTACAGAAATTATATATGAACATCATGCAGGAAGATCCTAACACTTCTGTAGCATCCAGCTTGAGATCAGTGGAGTTGTATAAACTCAAAACAACCTGCTTACAGTACCAGAGCTGTAGTAAGTTCCTTGAAGGCATCCTTTTTGCTAGGAAAATGCTGTCCATATTATATACATGAATAAATGTGTAGACAAATCAGAGAAAAAAATAAGGTAAAAATAATCATGATCTAAATAAGATTCTTTTGCTGTTCTAGTGGTTTTCTTCTGAACACTAGAAATATGGAGTTTTAAAGCATCCATTCATGCTACTCTTTTAGAGTTCTGCCTCATGCGAAATGCAAAATATTTATAAATACTTCTATATACTTTCCTAATAAAAATACTATACATGTCCTTAACAGACTTCATGCCCAAAAGTGAAAGAAAAAACACCAAGTATTCCAAAATTCTTTGAAAATATCCTTGAAAGATTTATGATTTTGACTACTTCATAAAAAGAAGGGTTTGACTTTTTTACCTTGATGGCTTAAGAAAATGTTACTAGGCATTGAACTCATATTTTATTTTTTTCAAAACAAAGACTTGCACAAAAATAATAAAGAACTTCAATTAGGATAAAAATTCTGCATTTAAAGAAGATTCTGACATTTACAAAGGTTTTGAAATTCTTTAATTATAGTGGGAAATGCAAAAAGAAATATTTAAAGTATTCTTGTTACAGAATTTCTACTGTCATGCTTAGTTTGACTAAAAGGAATTCTAATTCTATCTTGTAAAATATGAACTTGTCGATAAAATATTTATTTGAAATGTATCTTTCTTTTAAAGCTAACTCAATAATTCATTTTAAAATAGAGTGTACATTAACAATTAGGATTCTGAAGTTTTGCAAGTTAACAAACTAATTTTTTTAAGCTTGTGTCAAAGTCAAGACAGTCATTCATAGCTTCTTTTTATAAACATCTGAAACCAGGGAAAATATGAAAAGGAAAAATATGCAAAGGAAAAATATAAATATTTCCCGCTGAAACATGAAAGATGAGAGCTGCCTCCCTTTAGTTGTTTATACACATCTGTCGATTAATGGTTACTGACATAAGCAAATTCAAAAATAGAAAATGTGATGGTTACTGCATTTGGTTCACTTTCTCCCTTTTTTTTTTTGTTGTTTTTTTTTTAACTGTAAGGCCTACTTGATCTTTTAAGAGCTTCCTATACAAAATAACAAACTGTTCTTGAGAAATGTGCTTGGGATTATGTAATGCTGAAAACATGGTGTAACTAAAAATAATATCAGAATGGAGCACAGTCTTACTTAAATGAAGTTGCAGTCATGATGATTATAGATTCCCAAGAGACACTATAGAAATATCGAACAATTATAATGGAACTTCTAAGAGAATTATTGCATAATTGATGTTTCAGGACTCAAAGACAACAGCACAGTTACAAGAATGGTAATATTAATGTATATTACCCAGTGTGTTTTACTGCAATCTCATCTCACTTTTTTTATTCATGAGTATGTCTTTTACATATATATTTTATTTATATCTTTTATTTAGAAAAGCTGTTCAATAGAAGACATGTTTAGTCTTGCTATAATCCTCTGCACCTCTATTGAAAATGGCCAGATTTATATTTCATGTGTAGCATTCTTCTATCAAACCCCGCTGATCAGCTAAAGAAAACCTTGTTATTCTATCAATTTTCAAAAAAGTGGTACAATGGGAAAATTGTATGTTCTAAATTTAAGTATTTAATATATACTCCTCTATATTTAGATGAGTCCTGTCGTGTAGAAATCCTGAAATATGTTAGGTGTCTTTGGTTAGATCCATAAATTTAGAAAGTAGCAGTTTGAAGAAATTAATGATAAACTAAATTAAGCATTGTACCTTTGTTTTTAATAGAATCAATGTAAAGATGAAAAATTTGTTTTGAAATACTCATAATCTACATGCTGAAGAAGCTTAATGAGATAAAACTGTAAGTCTTGCTCTTTAAAGTTAGCAAAGCAGGTACAGAGGGATATAATAATATTGACCTGGGTACCAAAAGGAATTAACTACACAGGACATCTCATTGCTAATTTCCCTTTTCAAAAAGTTAATACCTTTATTTATAGCCTGAGAAAAGTAGCTTACTCAGTGAGATGTGATATTAGTTTTGATTTGATTTTATTTAGGATTTTTAGGAATGTTTCACTTGGAAAAATACTTGGATGGATCTTATACTCATGTAAGCCTTGAAGATGAAATCAGTAGATTTTAAGTATGATTAAAGATTTACTTTTCATTCTACATTTCAGAGGAAATAAAAAAATATTAATGTATTTAACTTCTCTGAAGTTTTTGGGGGTTTGGATAGGTAGTTCAGATTAGGTCATACTTGAAATCCACCAATTCTTCATTGAGACCAAGATTGTATCTTAGAATTTTGGCAATCCATCAGTTTAAAACGTTGAACATATTTTGTAAATTTGTGTATTTTATTATATTTTGATTAACCTTTCTGGGTCGTCCTAATATTTTTATCTCATTTTTTAAAATCATATTTTATAGAATCAATTTACTAAAGCTGACATGAATGACAAGATTCTTCCTGTCAACTCTAGTATTGTTCAAAAATATAGCTACAGCAGTTATCATACTTTAGCACTTCAGTACAGCAGATTATTTTAATGAGAAATTCCATGTTATTGAGTTTTAGAATGTTTTAAACTAACTTCCTCATTCAACTTTTAAAGTCAATATCAGTTTAACATGATCATTTCCATAAAATTTATCTAAAATGACTCTGCAGTCAGATCACTTCAGTGATTTTGATTACTCCCAGTACTAACTTTGCTGCACAGCATTTTAGGTTTACCCATAACACTGTTGGATTGGATCCTATTTAGGCGTAGCAGGGCTAATTTATATATAACTTGATGGCTGCACAAACAAGTGCACAAATAAGCATTCATATTTCCCCCGGGCTTGAATAGGTTGTGCTGAAAATCCACGTTATGCTTTCACTCTTCTTACTATCAAACCAGTTAAACATGATGGAGGTTTGCTTATTGGTACTGAAAATCACACATTCTGTCAGAGGTGTTGACTTGCCATTTTCCCTTGTGTGCTCTAGACATAGTTATTCCAAGAAACAGTCAGTTACACACTGAGAAGTACATAGTATGATTTCAATTTGAATAACAGATATACACACAGCTGGAAACATCGCTAGTGATGATTCCTCTTCAATTTCTCAATCATAGTGACATTTTCCTGAGCTTTCATAAATATCTGCTGTCATAGTTTTTGGACTTGGCACACATAATAAATATAATAGTTAAGAAAAAAAAAGTGGTTTGAGACAGAAAATTGGGGCGAAATAAAAATTGTAAGAAACTGGGATTTTCCTGCAGATTTTTGACCTGTTTATCATGACCTGCATATCTATTTCTTATTGTATGTATAGTGTGACCATACAGCCATTTCCAGTCAGAAAACTTATTTGATTAGGTATGCAAGATTCTCTTTGTACAGTCTAAAAAATATGCCTCATAATCTCTAGTGTTTATCTAGATAATGAAGGAATAATTTTACTTTTTCATTTCAGTTAGTCTTAATAAAGATGATCACTCTCTTCCACAGATTCTTGATTTTTATTATATTATTCTTATTTTCATTCATTTGTTGCAGAGTAAAATATACAATTAAAAGGCACTTGATTTTTATTCTGGAGTCTTCTGGTTTTCTGAAAGGCTATTTTGTGATTTCTTTCTTTCTTTCTTTCTTTCTTTCTTTCTTTCTTTCTTTCTTTCTTTCTCTTCACATTCACTTTATTTGTGCTCATTTTTTATGAGATGCATTACTTTCACAGTAACAATAGCACTAATATGTACTGCTCAATTAATATTTTTTTTTTATTTTTGCTCTTACTTCATGAAATGGCAGTCAGGAATGTCCTGGGGTGCATCAGGCACAGCATCACCAACCAGGCAAGGGAGGAGATTGTCCTGCTCTGCTCTGCACTAGTGCAACCCTACCTTGAGTATTGTGTGCACTTTTGTGTGACAGAAAGGAAAGAAAAAGAAGAGAGGAAAAGAAAAGAAAAGAAAAGAAAAGAAAAGAAAAGAAAAGAAAAGAAAAGAAAAGAAAAGAAAAGAAAAGAAAAGAAAAGAAAAGAAAAGAAAAGAAAAGAAAAGAAAAGAAAAGAAAAGATAAAAGAAATTTGTCTATTGGAGAGCATTTAAATGGGGGCAACAAAGGTGAAGGACCTTGAGGGAAAACTGCTTGAGGAAAGGCTGAAGCCATTTGTTCTGTTCAGCCTGGAGAAGAGGAGATTGAGTGGAGACCTCATTGTAATAACAACTTCCTCGTGAGGGGAAAAGGAGGGGCAGACACTGATCTCTTCTCTGTGGTGACCAGTGACAGGACCTGAAGATGTGTCAGGGGAGGTTTAAGATGGACATTAGTAAAAGTTTCTTCACACAGAGAGGGTTTGGGCAGTGGAACAGGCTGCCCAGGGAAGTGGTGAGAGCATCAAGGCTGACAGAGTTCAAGAAGCATTTGGACAATGCTCTCAGACACATGGTGTGACTCTTGGGGATGGATGGTGCTGTTCAGGGCCCTGAGATAAACTTCAATGGCACTTGAGATTCTCTCCTAGTTCGGGATAGTCTATGATTCTGTGGTCCTATGACTTGGACTTCTACTTAAGTTGAGGTTTTTTCCAGTTAGGGTATCCACTTCCTTATCTGGAGGAATGGTACAAAAAGACTCCAAGGAAAAAAAAAGTGCGTAATCTTATTTGCATCTATATGTACATTCTGACTCTTGAATTAGCATTCTTCTGACTGACTTCAGAAATATAGAATGGACTGGTGTGGATTTGTATTCTCGGTCTATTACACTTTAAAAAAATTGCAAAACTACTTTTATTGATTCAAATTCAAATGCTACAAATTCTCATTCCAGTGGTTTCTATATTCCTAAATGCCAAGTGAATGTCAACTAAACAGAGGAAAGAGTGACTCAGATACTTTCTATTGTCTTCATATTAGAAACCAAAGGATACTTTTTTACTTTTTATATCCTTTTTCTCAAGGAAAAGTACACAAACTCTTCTTCAAAATAAAACTCACCTTTACTTGTGTCTTTTATGGATACTTCCCCAGCTTAAAGTACATTATGGTACTTATGCTGTCATCCTCCTCATCCAATATAAACATTTCACAGACTTAGTATTTCTCAGCTAGTGCCAAAGCACTGGATCATATTCACTTCTTTTTTATTCATGCCTCTCCATTGACTCTAATAAAGTTGGACTAAGTGATAATGTTAAACATTAATCATATTTTTTCTTATCCTCATACAGTTCCTTCTGTACAAATATATTTCAAATTAAATATGACAGGTGCAATGCCAACATTTTTCTTTCAGTGGTTATCAGCAAAGTAAATTCTGAATGAAAAAGGTTTCTCTATTTTCCATATATCTTTAAAAGGAGCATGCTTGGGCTCCTCACATTACACATGGTAGTGTGTGTGTTCCTTTCTCATGCTTACAAGATATTAGTTTATTATCATGAAATATTTTATATTTTTAAAAACAGTAAAAATAATACTTATACTCTCATGTTTATAAAAATAAATTTGTATTCTGTTGTACCTCTACTACTCTCAGAGATATTAACTTCTGGGAATAATTTTGTAAAGATGCATATTAATCACAAGATTCAATGGATATTTTATTGTCTCTCTTATCAATGCCATCATCCAGGGCTGATTTTACAAACCATTACAAAATCGTGTAAATCATGAGAAGTAAATAACTCTTGAGAATATTTCTGTTAGTTGTTTCCCATAGCCTATGGATTTTATGCTTGCTTATCTTATGAGAGAAACTCTCTCTACCATAAAAAAGTGGAACATTTAGGCAATCATGATAACTTCTGATGAATGTGTGCTGGTGAATGTTATCTATCAATTTCTATATTTGAATAAAATTCAGAGAATTATTTTCTTGTTATGCTGCATTTCTCACATCTACTGTAACTCCACATTTTTACTCTTTCGTTGAAACAAAAATAGTTAATTATTTATAATCAGTGCTCATATATTTGACATGAAAAAATTCAAAATTAAATAAGTCTATATTAAAAAAAACAAACAACCCACCAACAAGAACTATTAATACTGATAACAGAAAGAAGGATAAAAAGACATCTGTAAAAACACATTTTGCATCATTTTGATATATTAATTGATTTACATACTTACATGCTTAAAGTTGTTTCTGTCTAAAAGTACAAAAAGTTTTGGTAAATTAGACCTTAAAATACAAAGGCAATACTCTTTATGCAAGTGACAGCATGAGCTGTGACAAAACTATGTAATAACTGATGAGACAGCCATACACGCTGCATTTCTTGATGGTTCCAGTGGGCTTGAAGGAGTAAAGAGAAGCTCATAGCATGGAAAAAGGATTAAAAAGTGGATAAAGATGAAGCAAATGAATAAAAGCAGAAAACAATTATTTATGGCACATCACTGTCAACAGAAATTGTTCCAGGGATATTCAGAGCAGCTAGTAGCGTGTACCTTAAATAAGAAATTACTTAAAAGTTCCCAATCAGCTCAAATATTTTTTTTTTTTTTTTATTTTACAAAAGGAGTTTTTACCTACCAACTCCAGACATCTCCGGAATACTGGCGGTGTATATGTCCTTGGTGAATTTTGGTTCATTGTCATTGATATCGTGAATTTTAATTATAAATTCAGACTCTGGCTCCACTTGTCTTCCAGTTTTTCTGTCTATAGCCTTGGCACGTAGCACATAGAGGGACTTTTCTTCTCTGTCCAATTTCTTTGCAGCATGAATATCTCCTGTATTTTCATCTATAATGAACAGACTGCCAGCCCCATCTCCCGTTAATATGTATTTTAAATTTCCATCTCCTTTATCTTGGTCAGTGTGTAGCTTCAGAGAGGTAGAAAAGAAGAATTTTATAAATATATATATTGTTATTACAGACCAAATAATTCAGCATATATGAATAAGTCTGTACAATCTTGACTATAATTGGGGTCAGTAGTGGTTATCTTCTGTCAGTCTGTTGGAAAAATTGAAAATTTTAGACTCAGTCATACACAAAAAATAGCCGCAAACAAACTCATAAGGACAGAAGAGGACGTAGAGGATATTGAAACAGCATTTAAAATTTAAAAATTAGTATTAAAAAATTACATTTCTTTGAACAGTCTGACCAGAAACTACCAGAATTCTCCTTTTGGAAGATGACAGGGAGTGTAAAACTCCCAAATTTCTATTTGTAAAGTAACACTTTATTGGTTGTTGATAAGGCAACCAATTACTTTGAAACAAAATGGAAGAAATTGGTTTTAAGGATTAGACATTCTGAACTTCCTCAAATCATCTATAAATGTTCTGGTTTAAGTAACTTATGTTTCTAATTGTATTGTTTTATTATTTTATGTTTTTAAGGAACATCTTACCTCTGTTGATTACTTCCTTCTTTCTAGTTCTTTCCACACAGAAGAAATAATTTTCAAGAACACTAGGAGGTAAAGGTTCAAAGCATAGAGAAGGCTTTAACAATCCTTTTCCTACTTGACCTCTTAAGAGTTCAAAACTCTGTCCCTGTGAACTTACAGGCACTGGTTAATTTGCCATACAGCACTATTATGAAAAACTGTGTAAAACCAAAATCAAAACAAGCCATTGAAGCTGACCCAGGCACTAGAAATTCTCAAATAATGCAGGAGTCTCCTCCTTTCTTCAGAAGTCTATTCCTCTTACTTCATTTATATGGCCATGTAGTTAATTTTTGTGATTTTCTGCAATATATTTTCCTTATATAAATCCTTACAGTCACATCTGGCCAGAAACTGGTGACTTGAGTGCTTCTCAAGCATGGACAGGGAGAATCTTATTTTGGTATATTTTTTACTTCTCTGATTAGAAAATAGTATATCAACAACCTGAGAAAATCATGTTCAGTATCAATAATGATAATAACAATAATTTTATTTTTGCTACATCTTGCCTTGTTTCAGTATTCCAGTCAGTGTTTTCCTCCATGTTCCATAGCTGAGCCATTGCAAATTTTTATTATTCTACCTACGAAGGATATGAAGGATACAAAGGATTTTTTTCCAAATTATTCACTTAAATTTTTCCTCTATTTTAACACAGTATCATAACACTAGTCACCAAATACTATCTGATTACTGTTTTGGTCTTCCAGAGATAAGACTGGATGAGATAACCATCCAAGGTACATCATCTCATTGTAAATTTTAGCCCTACCGTGTTCAATGTCTATCTATAATAAATACCTGTAAAAATTATTAAGGACTGAAAGGTCATCTGCTAAAAAGAGGTTCTATACACTAAAGGGTACAGAAGAATAGCAGGCTGTAAACATAAATAATATGAGCTTGCTAACCTTATTTTGACTGCTCGAATGAGCCACTCTGCTGGTAATCCAGGGTATATAACCTACTGAAAGGGATAACAGTAGGCAAGTAGTGGGAGAAATAATTTTTTCTATGCTAACAATTGGTAGATTTTTTCTAATAAAAAATCATGCTTGTCTATTGCCATTCCTTTACCCATCTTCCTAACAATAACAGATGCTCCAGAGATTAGGTTCATTTATTTTGTCCATCTATCCAAAATATCTACAAAGATGTCAGGTAACTCAAGCTTTGATAGGTATTTTGAGTTTCCTACCTGTCTCATGTTTCTACCAAATGATAAAAAGAATTTTTAAGCATGATAAAGCTGTGACTAGAGTATGATTTCTTAGCAATGAAGAATTCCACCACCTATTGCCAATTAACTATCAGGAAGTACTAAAAGTATGTTTGCAAGCTATTGCTTATCCTAAATGTTTCTAATTCCTATATATGTTTTGTTTGTTTTGCTCTTCACATTAGAAGAATCTTCATTTATCTGTGAAGCAATTTTGAAACATCATAGCTTATGAAAAACTTCTTACTATTTAGAATTATATAACTACAAAATACGCTTTCAACTAACGAGGCAGAGAAACTTCAAATAATATTGTGAAAGTTTATGCAAAATTACTCTACTGATATACGTATTTGTAAAGAGATACTGCAGTATAATTTTGACCAATCTATGCTGTGTTTCTTGATGAGTGATAATCTTCTATGAACTGATTAAATATTTTGAATTTATAATATAAAATAAAATTCTAGCTTTTCAAATGTTAATTATTCTCCATAAAGTCTACAGAAAATTGCCTGCAGTAAATCACATGCAAAAATGTGGCGTGCTATAATAATCATGCCCTTTTATTGACTAAAACTAAGGAGCAAGGACAGAAAAATTTTCATTACAGTAAATAATTTTACATGCAAAATAGTTTGTTGAATTTTTTTCATTAATAAACTGTTTAGGTGTGTGAAAGAGGCTCAGATGTTCAAACCAGAAAAATAATATGTGATTTGAAATGTGATTTGAAGTAACCCTTAACTGTTGTCATTTCCCTCTACCTTTTACAGACTGAGCAGGTCTGGGAGTGCCCACCAATTACAGAAAACAAAACCTTATTCCTGTTGTTTATTCTACATGACTTTTCTCTAATTGGATTGGGGTAGATTAGAAAGCAAAAACTTCACATGGGTGGAAAATGAACATTCAAACATTTCCTTTCTCATATCACAAATTGTTCATTCTGTAAGTAATGAAGCACTTTGATAAATGAAAAAAAAAAAAAACATAACCAACACAACCATCACTACTCTAAATCAAACCTACCCAAAAATCCCAAATAAAACCAGATGTAATGTATTATTAGATTTCTCAATATGTATATATAGTACATAGTGACCACTGATAACAAATTGCAAAATAACAAAATAACAAAATAAAGAATAGCTATTGCTGTTAATTAATTTGAAGCGTGTTGGAATGAAGACATAACCCAGATGTACTGCTGAGTATCTGGATTTCTTAATATTCCTTTGCACATATATCTCTCTTTGTAGTCTTCTGTGTGACTGGCTAAACAGTTCTCAAAACATTTTTTCCTGTGGATCATCAGAGACAAAGATATTGGTAATGGCTAAGGGAATGACAATCACCTATTTTTTAAACAATTTATGTCATAAATATGGGCTTACTTATAAATTCTCTCATATTCTCTTTTTTTTTTTTTTACTTTTTCTACATAGATAAAGTATCTCTCTCAAATTAGCCTGTCTATCCATTTTTTTTAATTGAATACTTGTGTGATATGATAATTGATATCTTAATGTTCTCAAAAAACTTGACATAAATTTATGTGGATCACTGTTAATCTAATTTTCAATAAATAAATGAACAAGCAAGCAGAGATTATCTCAGAGTTCTGTAGCATAATTCTATTTTCCTTAAATCAAGTACCTTGCTCTTATAGTTTACACTTCACCATTCTTTAGTATTCAATATTTATAAAAAAAGCTGTTTATGGCACATGGTTATGGATACAGCACATGTCTTGGTTTCAGGCGGTATTTTAGTTGACTTGGCATTCTTAGTATGTCATGACTTCTCTCAAAAGTTCTGTTACATGCAGTAGATAAGATAACAGTATTCTTTGAAGTGAAAATACATCTCAAATTATTTAATTCAGGAATTGGTATGGAATGTGAAAGAAAATACAGAATAAAAAAAAAATTACCTCAGAAAAGAGCTCCTTAAAAGTCCATGTTTCTTGTTAATTCAGTTTTAATTTACTAAATTTCCTGTAAACTGCAGCCGATCTCATTCTTAACTCTTTCTAATTGACAGTTACTCTTTTCAAGTTAGGCAGACATATAATCAATGGAAAAAGAGAGAATCAATGGACAGAGTTAACAAATTATATAGTGATATGAATGCATTTTCTGCATTTAGAAGCAAGAAATTGGTAGACTTAATTTAGATTTTATTTGCAGTTTACTTCCATATAACTATTGTTGCAGAAGAAAAAGAAAAAAAAGAGCAATAAGAGCTACTTATTCCTAGTGATGGTTATGAATAAATACAGTGAAAACATTTATTTGGTTGCATAAATTCAGAAAAGTGGTATAATCTCCTTTGTGGAGAGGGGAAATTAAAGACAAAGACACATTTGGGGAGGACAGACCCATGTTTATGTTGTGGTAGGCACTCTGCTAATTCTTACAAATTAGGTTTACAGTGTGCCTCTGTATCTTGGTATATAAAAATTACTACAGCTCTCTTACCTCCACTGCCTCCACCCATACAAGTGTCTCTGGCAAAGGAATCCTCATGTCCTGTGGTCTATTTGCCTGTAAATACGTCCTAGTAAGTGTGAACAATTTTCTTTCCTTACTTTTAAAGTGAACAAAATACACTGAGGGGTTATTGTGGTCAAACAAATTCTTTAGTGGCACTAAATTGGTATATCTCCATATTTTATTGGGAGATGAAGACCAGGTTAATTTCCACATTGTCCTGGTGAAACTACTACCAGAACACAAGTGACCCTGTTAAAGGATATGTTGATGAATCAGGATTGCACAGTGCAGCAAAGTTAGAATACAGATGCACATGAGAGGGCAAAAAGATGCAAATACAGTTTTGAAGTCAGAAATATTGTAAAGTGGGGAGGAAGTGTTCAGCTGTTTCGTCAACTTATCAGATAAGTAGGTAGGTAGGTGACTGGAATCTGATCTGGAAGACAAATGAATTTGTGGACATGTCTAGTTCCAGACCCAAATACCTGAAACTCCAAACATTCTGACATCCTGATGACAAGGGACTGAACAGAGGTTCCTATTTGTCTCAGCTATTTTTATTTCCTCTCCTCAACATGTGACAGGGAGAAATAGGAGGAAGATGCAAAACCGAGTCTTTTCCTGGAATAGGGAAGCAGTTCTGGGTACCACAGATTAGATACAGCTATGCTGCGTTACCTTTCTTCCTGAATTCACTGTCAAACACATTGCCTTGTATATTGTGCATTGTGCAATATTGTGCTCATCCTTACTTATTATTTAATGTTGTGTAGAAGTAGAAGTAAAAAGTCATTTCAGTAAAAGTCTTACAAATTGCATTACACAATATTAATATCCTCACAATATTTATTAGCTCCATCCTGTGGAATTGTATAGGTATTTTCATAATTTCTGTGATTTTGCAATGATAATCTAAAGGGCTTAATTCCCCTTTTGCATTATATTAGAGTGATGGAATTCCTAAGAAACTGGGTCTACAGCAGTCTTTTCTGTGATTTCTTTCCACTTCCACCAATAAAGTGAGATTGTGTTTGTATTTATACAAATCACTGAAATGTTAACGGTAAGATTTTGAATACCTGTGCATGAATTTCAGATGTTCAGAGTAGCCTACTGCATGATGTTTGCTAATTTTGTCTGGAATAGTGTTTTATTTTGATGTGTGTAATTTAAAAGTCTTTCTTAAAGAAGTTTCTTAGGGTTTACTTCCTGGGTTTTTTTTTCCAATTGCTGGAGGTATAAGAATAAATGTGAAGAGTAAATGGTGCTAGTTATTTAGTTTGAGATTATCAAGAGTCAGCAGGAGAAACCTGGAAGCTATAAAAGACAAAAATTTTTAGCCCTGTGAAAATGAAAACTTATTTGTCTCATTATACCAAATGTATTTCTATTTAAAATTTCAATGAGCCATAAAGCACCTATGTTAATACACCTCTGGGTTTTTGTTTGTTTTTGTTTTTGTTTCTGTTTTGTTTGGTTGTTTTTGTTTTTGTTTTTGTTTTATTCCATGTGCAATTTATGCTTCAGATGGAAAATATCCCTCCTCCCCTACCAAACTACTGTAAAACCAGTCTCTGAGTTCCTGGTACAGCTAAGATGTTTCCACATAGAATCACAGTATATTTTGGTTTGGAAGGGACCTTAAAGATCATATAATTTCATCCCACCTGGAATAGGCAGGGACATCTTCCACATGTAAATCATAACTTCACCTTTCATAAAAGGTCTTTTCCTTGAGTTTACCTTTTGTAACATTGCTTTCTTCATAGCTTAAGGAGAAAGACTTAAGCCGTGTGTAACTTCAAATTGAAAACATTTTTCATAAAATTGACATAATGAAACATGATATTAACAGTTTATAGCTAGAAAGTGTGGGGGTTTGGCTGTAATGTACCCAGACCTCCTGGCTTTGGGAAATGTATAGAGAAAGAATAATAGACTGTACATGGCATGAACCATCAACGCAAAAAATGACATTAACTGTCAGATTTAGCATGATTCTTTGAAATATCCTTATATCTTTCTAAATTTTAAAAAGTATTATTGTAAGCAATGGGAAGGAACATGGAAGTATAAGCTATTCAGCTTATGTCCAAAGTGACCCTTTCTGAAGCTAGAGGAAAATAAAGAAAGTTTCTCTATTTCTAGGATTCTTCAAACATATTTTAATCACAGTTTTTAGCTAAAACTCCTGGCCTGAGGGAAGAAACATGCTAAGTAAAGGAAAATGTGTGTATGTTTCTTTTACAAAGCCATATGTCTATTTACAATAAATTTCTATTAATATATGGTGATTATATGATGCTATTTATTCTGAAACTGTGGAACAGAAAGAAATTGAATTTTCCAAGTTATACCAGTATTATTAAAGCACAAATTGATTTGAGCCTGGGAATTTGACTGTAATTATCTTCTTAGTTTGCTCCAATTAAAGAAGGTTGTTTATACAGAGCTAGGAAAGAAGACTGTATTTGTGAAAGAGGATAAGTGTTACCTGAAACAAAATAATTTAATTTTAATCATAAAATGAAAGTGGTGTGCATGAAATAAGAGCTGATATTATTATCTCAGCCAAACCTAAAATCTCACACACAATGCACTGAGTGCTAGGGACAGGCAGGATATTAACTAGTGCCCCTACTCTATGATTTCAGACCTTTGTGAGATCCACAGCAGTTAGGATACAGCATGAACACCAGCTCCGCCAATATTCTCCTTCATTAGCATTTTAAGTAATTAAAAAACTCTAAAGACGTCTTAATAGCTGCAGTAGTTCTTCAGTGTGGATTGAAGTAGCAGCATATGCATTGCTTTAATTTTCTATTTATGTGTGTTTAATCAAAAGTTTTATGTATGTGCTAAAAGGCAATGTATTTACCTGACTTGAATTTGTGACATCAGCACAAGCTTCTTAATTAAACAACCAAACTCTCTATGTGATGGAAACCTAAGTGACTGTATATTAAACAAGGCAAATGACATTTACTTTCCTTATCTTCTTCTTTCCAGCATCTGGTTCTTGTGTTCAGCTGTCTATTGTTAGAAATTCTCTAGAGAATGATATTGTGAAAAACACTGCTGACATCAGCTGCAGGTGCTGATTTTTACTTAGTACTTAAGGGTAAATCTTGTTTCCATTCAGGAAGAGTTCAGCAGAATTCTTAGTAATCTTTTGGTTCGAATGATACAACCACAACATTGGGAATTTCCATATGTATCTTCTGCCTATGTAGGAAGGAGTCCTGGAAACCAGAGCTGTATTCTCATGTGCCTCCTTCCCCTTCTTACCCATCTTCTATAGCTCCCGAGCCCTCTATGATAAGTTGTAGTCAAACCTGCAAAAGTGGTTGCATCCTTACTTCTGCACAAAGAACTGGATTTCAGAGCACATAAATTTTTTTCTCTCTCTACTCTCCAAATCAACAGCTGAGTTATAGGTTTTCAGCCTGATGAAAAGAGCCAACTATTCTTACTATTATTTATGGTTTGACATACACAGTCATTTGTCTGTTCCATAACATAAGATACAGATTTATGGGAAGTGATTCCAGTCATCAAATGTGTCCACAGGTCAGAAATTATGACATCATAACACCAAGCACTGTCACTTTAATCAATCCCTGGAACAGATGTTAAATCCATCATTATTTTAAAGGCTTCACAATAACAGAGAGTATTTTTCTCACGGATTTTTCTTTCACCAGAAACTCCTGAGTGAAATCTGTCTGTGTGCATGACTTTTCTTGCTGTTTTAGAGGCATTCAAAATGTCCTTTGTTTCCAAAGGATGTGCACAGAGATAGGCTGGAAGGAACATGAGTGTGTCATATGGATGGATTATTCCCTATCCTCTGCAGAACTAATTGCTCTGAGCTCAGCTCTATACTAATAAGCTTCTAAGAGAAGCTGACCATTGTACTTTTTGATTATCTTAGCATCCTTGCCTCCCTGGCCCCAGGATTTAGAACGTTTAAATTACAATAGACCTGCATTTGGTTTTGTGATTTGTTCTCTTCTGTTTTATTTTATGAATCTGATGTCCTTGAACTTGTCTGGTTATCCACTGCCCTAACTTTGGACAAGGACTATATTCACTGAATACACTGAATGTTTAAGGGTTTCCAGGAATGGAAACACCAATCTCAAGAATATATCAATAGCATGAATATTTGGGTATTTTGTAACTTCTGATCATAACTATATATATATATACACACATACATATATATATGTATATACTTATAATCAATTGTGCACTAATCAAGACTGCATGGTTTTTAGGAAGTCATACAGTATAATAGAATAGTAAGATATTGAGATGTAAGCCAATATGACCAGTGTTTTTTGGCCTTAAATACATAAACAGACTTTCAGGTTTTCAGAACCAAGCAAACAAAACCATACTATAGACCTGTTGACTGGATTTTTTTACTAAGTTGCTGGATATTCAGTTTCCAGAAATATTCAAAATAGGTTATTCACTCTCCTTAAAACATACTTGTTTTTACATGAATGCATTTCAAAATCTAAAAAGTTATGACGCTGATTTTCATGCCTATTGATTCACAATGATCTCTACCACAAAGTTTCATTTTTAAATGATGTATTTTCTCTAAGATCCTGCTTTGCAAGCTGGAAAATGGAATATTTTCTGGACACTATACACACCTCACAAAAAGAAATAACCAAATTTCCAAATGAACAGTAGTGGAAAGAAGGTAAGGTCATTGTTTAACTTATCTCTGAGGTCCGTTGTTGCTACTTATTTATTGACAATGCTGACCAAACCAAAAAAAAAAAAAAAAAAGAAAATGAAAAACACAGACTGAAGTTAATTTTAAGTATTACACCATTTCTGTGTTCTTCTGTGTTCTGCTGACTGTGTTGAAAATGGAAATTGCCAACCAACTCAATAGCAGTCAAAGAAAGTATTCTGTAGAGTTATCCATGTCATACCTTCATAAATGTGAGTGCAATTCCTCTGTCCCCTGTCTGTTCCAAGACAGGTATATGCCCAACTCCTGGTAAAACCTGGGAAGCAGATTCTTAAACATAGGTATATCTTAGAAAAATGTTTTAATCAGGACAGGACATAATAAATGCCAAGCCTTGAGTCTGTGTTATGATAACTTCCTAAGGGAAGCTATTTTTTCAAGAAGAGTGTAATGAAAACCAGTAGTTAGAAAATAAATGTTTAGTGCATTTTTTTTCTTTTTCTTATTTGTCATTAATTTTGTATCTATTGAAATTTGCATTACTTACTCATATAGATCTTTTAAATCTTGTTTCAAAATATCCTCTTTGGAAGGTCATAACTGCAATGAGGGCAAAGTCAGGGCAGTGTCTGAAATAGTTATCAACACTTCTTAATGACTTCCATGGCACAACAGAAACTGGTAAGTCTAACTCCATTTGGAGGGTGCCTGAGATAGACTTCGGGTTCTGTATAAACCACAGGCTGATTGTCTCTGTCTGATTAAACATGAAGAGTGTAGCTTAGAGGGGAGCCAGGACAAGGCTGCCAGGGGCTTCAGATGAAAGCTCCATGAAAAAGAAGTAGTGCCTAGAGAAATCAAGACATAACGCCCAAACCAAGCATCAAGCCCTGCAGACCAACAGTGTTGCTTCATGTTTCACTCAATAGATGAATCTGCATGCAGGTCAGATGAAGTGAGATTAAGAAGGACATATTAGACAGTGAAGGAGTTATTTAGGCGGGATTTTAAAAAAAGATTTGTAATGCAAATATTAGTAACAAAAACCAAACCAAACCAAATCAAACCAAAACCAGCAGGAGATGCATAAGGAAATAGTTAAACTATTATTAAGGATGGTCAAAGCATGTGGTTAAGGCACATAACATTCTGAATGCACTCATGATAATTTCCTAATAACTTTATTAAAAAAATTTTGTGGGGGAAGTACTTGAGAATTCAATGTTGACTGTCTCCATTCTTTTCTGAAATCCTATTTTGTCTAAGAAGTTCTCTGTACTTTGGAGAAGGATATAGCACACGTAATAAGACTGGTTGTTTTGCTAATTATTCCACAACTTCAACTGGAGTCAAATGTTGACCATGATCTTGTTAATAACTTGAAAATAAGTTTCAAGATATAACTTGAGATTTTGTTATTATTATGAGGGAACAGAACTGCCTTTGTTGTTTTGTTTTTTGTTTGTTTGGGTTTTTTTTCTTTTTTTAATGGTTTTCACTCTTGATGAGTGCTGTCCTTTCTGTCTTGACCTCTCCAAAGAGATAAGCCTTACCATTATGTGAATTTGTTCCTATCTAGTAGCTATTCTCTTCTTCATTGACTTGCTCTGTGACCTCAAATCATTGTTTCAGCAACTTTGTTGCAGTTTTCTCTTCAGAAAAAGAGATGTTCTGTCAGTGCCTGTCTCACCATAGGTGATGTTCATGTAATGTAAAATACTTTGATATATTTAACTGAATAATACTTAAGGAAGTGGAAATTATTAATCCTAGAATCATGATTTTAACATTTGAATTATTTTTTTCTCTTTTATTCTCATCAAAGAGATCAGTGTAAATCTTTTCTTTATCCTGAAGATAAACTACTGTTTTACATGGATATACACACACATATATTTTCATAATTTTTAGGACAATAAAAGGATTTTAAATTATAGGAGGAGGGGGAGGATATTTTTGTTTCTTTTTCTTTTACACGGCTTGAAGTTAGACCAGATTTACTCACATGAAGTAGAAAAAAAATTAACTACAGTATCTATAATAAGATGCAAACAGAATGGGTAATTCCTGTTTCCCTCCACATTTTTGAAGAGCTGAAGAATTTTTTCTGCTATAGACTGGTATTTTTTTCTTCACTTCATGCCTTTCTGTAAGTGATTCTAAATTTTTCATATGGAGTGTGTAGGAATCAAACCATGACCTCTTCCATTTCATAATTACTAGCCTTTACAGAAATTAATGTATTTACATGTTCTGTGAAATTTAGAGTTAAAAAAAAAAAAAACCAAAAATAAAAACCTAACACACTTTAGGGATTTATTTTGCTTTCTTGCAACAACTCTCCTTCCATTTGCTTCAGTGACAATGGATACAGAAATATATGTTCCCATCCCAAATTCCTCTTTAAATTCATTTTATTGTTCACACCTCTTGTTTATAGCTAATTAATATAACATCTAATTTTTATAAATTAATTTGGTTTTAAAATTAAAGGCAAATGTTTATTTCTTTTCATCACTTGTTTTACACAGCACATACAGTCCTTTTTTTTAAATATTGTTTTTCAGGGGTTTTAATCTCACCATTTTAAATGCAAATGTTGTAATGGCAGAGAGAAAGGGAAAGCAAATACTTTCAATATTTTATTTTTTCATTTTTTAATTTGTTCTTATCAGTCAGCTACCTGTTGTATATGAACATTTAGTGCTCTGTTACCTCTTGGTATTTGACAGGGTTTATTCATCAGAAACGCTTATTAAAAAGAAAAATATGTTTACTTCAACAATCCCTGCAAGACTGAATTATCAGAAGAACATCATTTTTAAAAGTTGCATCAGTACCTACAACGTTTTTATCAGTGTGATATATTAGTGTTTACTTCCACTTTAACTGCATAGAAGTTGTAAACCAGAACTTTTTTATGAGAAGCAAATTTATTCTCAAAATTTGGAAATTTAGTTTAATTCAGTTCTTAATTGAAAATATGTAGTAACAGCTAGAAGTTCAAAGGGCAAAAATGGTACTGGTGGTGACAGCAAGTACAAATTTTAAGTTAGGTAGATTAATTTTATGAATGAGTAGAAATATAACAATATTCCATTTAGTATCTCTGTCTTGGTCATTGTTATGCATTATGAAAAGTTAAATCAGTCAATTATATCAAAAATTCACAAAAAACACTGTTCCCCATGTAGGAAGATAAGAAATATTTGGTTCTGTATCTTTCTCCTTTCCATAGTGTACCCTGATATACCATTCATGGCTATTGTCATTATAGTTCAGAATTTTTTTTTATAATGTTGTGTGGGAACAATTCATACACAGACAGACATGTTCTGAAGAAAATCTTAATTAGAGAAATATTGGCAATTACAATTTACAGATGGAAAAAATAAAGTAAAATTAATATAAAAATTTATTCAAATTTTATTAGTAATTATTTCCAGCATTAGCAATTATTTTTATGGCAGGATATGGGCTAAGAATTCCTTCTTGTAGCTGAATCAACCATTATAAAAACCTTTTTTGAGATTCTGGCAAGAGTTTTACAACTAAAGAAAGGGAGAATTGCTGCCATTTCTCCTTAGGTTCCTTCTTTGCAAATAGACAATAGGTTAAAAAAACTTGATCTTCAGTTAAATAACTCAATATTGTAACTCAGATTGTCATTTTCTTGTGCTCAAAATTAAAAAAAAAAAAAAAAAAAAACAAACAACAAAAACCCTGTTATAGTGGCTTCCATCTGAAATGGGCATACTCATGTCTGAAATGTGAAGAAAGTTGTGACTTATGAAATGTTCATGGAAACTGTAATGCTTTCTTTAATAATTTTGCTACATTCTGCTGTCTAAAAACAGAAAAGAGGGATTTCAGCAGGGTTTCTTGACCATAGATTGTGTGAGAAGAAGTTTGCCCAGTGTGCTTGTGCTGCTACAGGAATACATACAGCAACGATTGGACCATGGTTATGTATTTCCAAAACTGATAAATGTACAGGTTCCTCTTTCGATTGATACCCAGCTTAGTGTTAAATTGACCAATTACATGGACTAGGCTAACATTTTTTTCAGTTTCCAGAAGACTGAAATGTGTGATGATTCCTGCAATACACAAGATTTGATGTATCAGGCACATAGAGGAAAAAAACACTGGCAGTTGCTTGTTGACAGCTTCACTATTTGTTGTCAAGATGACTATGACCCTCTCCCTGACAGACAAGACATTGCACAAAAACATCCTCTGATGCTGTCAAATCGACCTTTTTCGGTAGTCACATACTGTTTTGCTCTGATGTCTTTTGTACTCTATCACTGGGCCTGCAGGTGCCAGTAAACCAGTAAAAATAATATAGTCAAAGCACTTACCCTCTCCAGAATCATTCCCATAATGTAATCAGGGGAATAAATTAACAACATAAAGAAAAATATCTCACTAAATACATTTTCCTCAGCGTCCTACCTTTTCATGAACAATAAATGATTGCCTGGAAATAGATAATGATGGGTCTGCAGATTGTCACTAGTCTAATCTTCTTCTCCCAGGCTTGTACTGCAAGGTTTAGAAATACTAACCAAGGAAGTTTTAATAAGATAGAGCTATTCTACGAAAAACAATTACTTATTGTGCCAAGTTCCTGGGCCAGACAGATCTTCAAGTCGGGCCTTCATAGATCTTTTCACTTATGAAGTTTGACAAGAACAAGAGATTTTAAGCTCAGAAAAGCCGCTTTTATTAAAATGAAAATTATGTTTTAGCTGGCAGTTGGAAATTGCCACTGCACACAGAAGAGGACTCCATTCTCCATGTCCACTGTGTCTTTAAAACAGGTGGTTTTACTTCAAGCCTTGTTTTCCTTATGAGCTTGTCAATATGCTCAATCCCAGTGAACTCCACAGGGGAGGCTCCACCCTGCAGGCACCTAACCTCCATTCCTGTTGTCCCAAGGGTCCCACCCCCTTGGGGCGCTCTGAGCACACTCAGGACATCCCCAGGGAAGGGTGGCTGTGACTAAGCCAAGGGCAAGCATGGAGGTGAACTATAGAGTAGACTCCATGCCATTGCTGCTAGGTTGGGTATTGGAAGACCATAACTTTTTCCACACCTGAGAGAAGCATGGAGGGAGAGAGAAAAAAGAGAAGAGAATTGGAGAAATAGTGCTGGTTTTGCCTATGTTGAATTGTCTTACACTGACTTTGGTTTTAAAAGTAACTTTGCAATTATTTAGATGCCTGCATTTTTGCTATGGATGGAGTTTTAAGTTAGAGCTGCTAAATTTAAAAAAAAAAACAAACCAAAACATTGCATATCATTGCATACTGGATGTTCTGTCCCCAAAGAGGAGAGAGAAGGGATAAGGAAATGGAAAAAAAACAAGGGAAAGAAGAAAGGGGAAATTTGCAATAAAAGGTTTGAGGATTTCCTCATTTCTTAAGTTTCTGTGTTTATTTTGTTTCAGGTTTTTTTTGTTTGTTTTATGTGATTTTTCCCCTCAAAACAAGTTTAGCTGATTTAACAGTTGTACTTGAAAAGCACACACAGAACCCTTGAGAACAGAATAGACAGGGCTCTAAAGTGATGTACAGGCTCCAGGCTCCAGGAAGGGGATCACTGTCACCTTTCTGGCATGTGGTTTTTCGGTTTGTCATGAAAACCTCCGGTATAATCCTGTCTCACTGAGAGTTCTTTACCTAGTACTTAGCTGTATTGACTCTATGTACCATCAAAAACTTTTTCCTGGTGAGGACTGTAAATCAACCCTATGACAATATGAACCCAACTTCTTGCCCTGAACATGACAAGAACTTCAGATTGTTTTTTTAACAGCCTTTTATGTAGCTGAAGAAACAGAAGCTGTCAGATCTCATGACAGCTGTTCTATCTGTACCAAACAATGCCAACTCACTCTTGTTATTCATGTCTTTGAAGCCTCTGATCATTGCAGTTATTTTCAAAAATAATTCTTTATTTTATATGAAATATGGTGCACAAATTTGACAGCAAAATTCTAGCTTAGGCCCATTATTGTAATGTAACATTAGAGATATTTCGTATTTAAATTGTTTATACTTGGGTTATGCAGGATGTGATTAGATCTCTTCACTATTTTTCAAACTTCAATCGAAAATGTATTTAGGTTGTCTGAAATGACTGCTGTCCTTTCTAGGAAAAAAAAGAGTCACTCTGTGTTTGGAAGATGTAACATTTGTCTTTCATAATTTTCTTCCCTGGCCCTCCAGCCTTCTTTTTAAAACAGCAACATTTATTCAAGATTTTGGGTTTTTTAAAATTTTTTTGACAAAATAAATTTTACTTCGAGAAATTTTTCAATAAGGTTTATGTTGGAAGCCTTCAGAAAATAAATTATTTTTAAACAAGTAAAGCTATGGCTCTTTATCGGTGTTTCCAATTAGATTATGAGTGTGTCTAAGACAGGATCTTGTGGAATTTTTATTTTTTTTTCCTTTCTGTTTGTCTGCTTCAAATTTAGCTTTATTTTGGTGATTCATCCACCTAGGATATGGCTGCTTGAAACTAGATCAAGTCTTTATTGGTTTTTTGTTTGTTTGTTTTTTGTTTATTTTCAATTTTCCATAGTGCTAAGTTTAAAAATATCAAAAATTATTCTGTTTCTAGCCGTATTTACTTGCTGTCCTGATTGCAGCAGTTTTACAAGGGAGGGATAAATGGAATGTAGCTATAACAAAGTAGAGGTACACTTGAAATTATGAAGGGAGAGTGCCCCTGCATTATTCTCTCATCCTTATAGGTCATTCTAAAAAAACTGACTCTGCAGAGGGAAAATAGCAAACATTGGAAAGAAACCCTCGCAGAAAAATTGCATAATTCGATTTAGGTCACAGGTAAAAAAGCAAGTTCTCTCTCACACTACAAACACAAGATTAAGATAAAAATTCAGAAAATAATATTAGGTAATTAGTAAAAGCTACTGTGGAAGAGAACATTATGCTTCAGGGTGGAGCAACTGAAGTTGTTACTGGTTAGGGCAGTGCAGTGTTGCCAAGAGCTGTGTGGGTCACCCCTGTGGGTCATAAACTTCTTCCTCCCAGACTGCTCAGAGCAGAGACTGAATATGGCCCAGGCCTCAGCAACATGTTCAGAGGACATGAATGAATGAGGATAAGACTAATGAAGAAAGTGCTTTACTGCTCTCAGGTTTCCTACTTTGCTGCTTTTCCTATTAAGAAGGAATCTACTCTGGACTGGTAGGTGTACCAAAGGCAGAGAGCAAAGTAATGTGAAATAATACTTTCAGCCATTAGTATATTTACAGTCTATATTTACAAGAAAATACTATCCAATTCCATTAAATAATAAGGGAAAAAAAACCCTAAATACCATTCAGGGTTCATTTGAGTGAATTTTTTTATAAATAACCAGTCTGATGAGGTTGGCAATTAAGTGATACTTCTTTTATTGTTTTTAAGTTAAATATTTATTAAGTTAATAATTATTTATGAAGTTTAATTAAGTTGTTTTGGGTTTTTTCTCTCTCTTCTCTTATAAGACAGACTACTGTAGCACACAACCTTACTTGTAGATGTCTGAATATTTATAAATGCAGATTACAAGAAAAAATTGGCTTCATTTACATACGTGTTGTACCCTGCCCTTCCAAAAACCAAACCAAATTAAACACTTCCCCCCACCCCAAATAACCTACCATCTTACTATTTTTCTTTTTACTTTATACATTTTAAGACACACAAACAAATGTCATGAAACAATTCTTTGGTTAACTTGTGATAGAAGAGAGATATTTCTTCCTATTGCATCCAATTGAAATGCTGCTTATGACATGCAGAACCTAGTTAATTTATTTTTATGGAAGTTATTGAACAGGTTATTCATGAGCAGCTAATTTTGAGCAGTGACATTTATTCTTTTATTTAATTTTTTATTTTCCCCTTTTATTATGAGAAAGAAAAGTTGCAGATGGTGTGAAAAAATGTTTTTATTCTTGTTTGTTTCTTCTTTTTAAAATTCTTGGATATGACAGGTATTTGGTTGTAATGTTTATGATTGGGTCTGACGTATATTGTATGGTACTTTGCCCATTATCTGCCCGTCAAGATCAGCAGCCTTTCATTAGCAAAGTGCCTGTTTGATAGAGGGAGAGGAGAGCTTCTATGTAAAAATGTAATTAAGTGACTTAAAGGAGAGAAAATCTCATCTCTTGAAATCACTTCAATATACTGCTGCAAAAGATAAAGGACCACATTTTTCCAAAATGGCTGATGATTTTGATCATGTCTGCTTCTTCTAGCCTAAGGATATTTCGTAAGGACCAGAGTTAAAGGTAATTGGCATTTTGCACAAGTGATGTCCATTCAGTGGGTATCAGTTACATCATTTAGAAATGGAGACACATAAAATCAATATTATCTTTGGAAAATAAAATTAATTTTCCCCTGAGGGTTAATTGGTAAGAACCTTCTGTGCAAGTTTTTTCTCTGATTAATAGACATCATCCTCATCGGCATTTTTATAATTCCTGAATTGCTTGTCCATTTCCTCTGTATGATTATCTCTGGATTGTTTGTTAGGAGGTGAGTAGATTTGGTACACTTTTCTCATAGAAGGTCAGTGTTTTAACTTTCATTTATAAGGTTCTACAAGGAGCTTAAAATTAGTAGCAGCTAAGAGGCTGGATCTAAGGTCCCTCCCTCGCAAAAGAAAAGGAGATTCCCAGATATGACATACAATCAGGTGTTTATTTTTTCAACACCTTCTTCTTTCATGAAAAAAATTATTGGATTCTTTTTCTTCCTTTAAAAATAAAGTAATCGCACAAATTTAACTACTAATGCTATATTATAAACCACTTTTTCTGCGAATTCTTAGTAGGCAGAATCAAGTTTTACAGTTGTTTTCACTACATCCTCTGAAAATTCCTCACATTAATAATCGGATTGAAATATGCATCTCACTAGGCAATAGACATTTTGAAAGAATGTAGCCATTTTTATATTTTAGAATTTATTTTTCCTTCTTGTCTAATTTTTTAAACAGGACTCAGGTACTGCTTTCCTTACATGTCTGATTGAATATTTCATTTGTAAGCTCTCCAGAGCAATATTTATCTCCCTATGCATTTTATAAACAATGCATTTTATGCATTCACCTGTATTTGAGACACGAATTCTCTGAGTTTGCAGAAGGAAAGAAAGATGGGGAGTGGACATACTGTAAGCTGTCTGGATTTACCTTGACTCCCATCACATTCACAAGGCAATTGCTCTGTATATATCTCCTGTACTTGAAGGGTGGCTGCCAAGAATTCAACTATAAAAATTACTATTTAAGATAGCATTTCAGGTATGAGGGAGAAATTCCACTTGTGCAACTTAGTGGAGCCTGAGTCCTCTCACAGGGGCCAGACTGCCAGCCGGGATTTGGACAGTCCAGTGGTCAAAGTAAGTGTCCAGTTTCCCTGCTGCTGGTCTGAACTGGGCTGGGGTCTGAGCAGTAAGAATGAGGGGTGTGGGGATGCCACAGAATAGCTGTTCATCCTGTGTACTCATCCTTCTTAGTAAACAGATTTTATCTCGCTATGTCATTCTGCATGATCCTTCCCCACTGCCAATAACAGAACAAACTTAAAACAAAATAAAACATCAATAAAGTAACATTAGTAACAAAACACAACCAATGACCAGATGGATAAAAATTGTATGATAATAGAAACAGGGTGGGAAAACTAATTTTTAAATATTATGGCTATGATAACCTAGAAGTTTATTTTCTGATAAAAAAATTCTTAATTCAGTTTATTTAAATTTTAGTATGACATTTCTTATTCTACCCCAGTAGCCCATCTGCCTGTGCATATCCATATTAAAGAGGGCATAGATAAGAATGCTTGCTATGCACTAGTCCCCATGGGTTGGAATAAAAGTGCTCTTACTTCACACGTACTAGTTTGCTAATTACTGTCACTTTGAAGAGGAGAATACTAAACCTGATATTTCAGCCTTTCTCAGAATAATGTTGTTCAGTGGAGTTGTTGGGGTGCTTTTTCTTTCTTAAAAAAAAAATTTCTTCTTTGACTTCTTGTTGCAGCACCTCCCTCTTGGTGCTGTATGTCATATGTACCTAGGATAATTTGAACTAACTCAAAATGGATTTACCATGATTTTATACCACTGAGAACGGAACTGTGGTAATTTCATCATGGTATAAGTAGTGTTAAAATTAATGAAACCACGTGGAGTTCAGTGCAACTCCTCTGGAACACAGGCTAATAATTGGGGTGATTTCCATCTGTTTAGCGAATCAGTGGTGCTGACCTCTCTCAGGGGTCTTTCTGTAATATTTTGCAGTGAAATGTAAAAAAAAAATCAACATGTAATTTGAGTTATAAGAAGTGAAACATATCAGATCCAACTACTCTATAGCCATCTGTTTTTTCTTCCTGAACTTAAATTTATGCTAATAAGGTCCAATAGTTTTTAGTTAGTTTGTAAAAAATAAGATGAAATCTTACCTCACTCTGGCAAGTTTACATCTGTTGTAATATAGCATGTAAGCATTCCTTGTGTGAAACAGGGATGGTGGTGATGGTCTTAATGTAAGCTTAATTTATTTGACTGTTAAATTGGTTTGAAGTCAGTCATCTATATTCAGTGGGACTGAAATTGGAAGCAGATCTAATATTTGACATTTACTTCTCTATGACAGATTTCTATTAAAAAAAAATCAGTCTATTTCTGTCATTCCAGGTAGACTTACAGCCATGGAGTTTGAATTATTGTGCACATTTTAGTATGCTTTCTTGACAAGTCTACTCAATACTTAAAAATACTTGCAAACAAACTGGGGTTTTTTTTAGAAATATCTCTATGCAATTAGTTCATCCTTTCTTGAAGATCCTTTTGCCTATGACAAACCTTCCTATTTAACACACTGATAAACAGATTTAGCAATATAATTATTTGTCTTTGTCTTATTTCTGCTACTTCATGTCAGAATTTATTTCATGGAAAATGGAATTGTTCACAGGTGCTAGTATGAACAAGGTAATAATCAAGTTCATAGTTATAAGAGTTGACTTCTTTGACATTTGTTTCTTAATATAGGGAGATGATTTTCATGTTTTCCAGATGATCATGTCTCCCATGACCAGAGATATTAGCTAATGTTCAAAAAAACTTTGGAGCTTTTATCTACAAATGTCGAAATCAGTTTAGTAGCTAGACACCTGAAAATGAGAGACTTATCTGACAATAAGAGCTAGTGACAGTATTATGGATGAATAACAGAAACTGAACTGGACATTTATTAATTTAAGCCATTAAGATATTTCCTTAGTTGTAAGTCATGCTGGGTGTATAGTAAATCTCTGATATTCTAGATCTTGATAAAGATATTCTAAAAGTCAGATCTGAGGAGAAGGAGACACCAGAGGGCTAAATATCTAGAAATTTTTGAGTTTCATGTCATCAGAAAAAATAGGACTGGAGACAACTGGAATTCAGAGGTTCCATTGTTGACAACATCTAATGTAGATAGCTCTCAAAGAATGTAAAGCCCTTCAAGTCATTAAGTATGATTTTCAGTTTATTTCAGAAATTACAAAACCCAGATATTTTTTCCTCAAACACTACACTTCTACTTGGAATCATGGAGAGACAGCAATTTTATTGTTAATAGAACTGTATATTTCACTTGACAAAGTACACAGACCAGTGCACTGGCAATGCCACAAGGTGAACGAAATCATAACTTTTCTATTCTCTAATCTAATATTTATGTTTAACAGTTGAAAAAGGGATAAAACTTGCATGGGCATACGTAATAAGAAATTGGAACTTTCTAGTCTGAAGAGTTTCCTTTTTTTTTCACTGAACTTTTTAGTTTCTCTCATACTTTTGAACAATTGTGGAACCTCAGGTGGTCTGTGATGTGCTTTGACATAACGAGAAATTGGGACCACTGTGGTACAAAAAGCAAAACAGCTGTGAAGAAGGAGTGAAATACCAAGGGTGTTAGATGCATCACCTTTAAAGAATCCTTTAAACACAAGGCTTACCTTGCCCACGTATTGAGTATCTGGACCTGTGTACTCCTCCAGCAAGAAAAATTGATTCCACATCCAACCACGTTTGGTGCGGTGCAGTGTTTTTCCATCATTCTCTGACAATCCTGTCATCCTTTCACTGTGTGAGTGCTTGTTAGTCCTTTTTTGGGATGGCGTCATATGAACCACATAAAACACAGAGCTCCAAAGCAAAACTGTCAGAAAGGAGCGAGTCCTCATCATTTCCAGAGGTGCTGTTAGCCTCCACTCCTCTAATAATTCACCAGAACAAATTTTTCAAATGTTATATTCCTCTTGTAAGAAAAACCTAGGGGACAGAGAAAAGAATTTGTGTAAGTTGCAATAACTTTTTTCCCTAAGGAAACAGAAACAGAGTCTAGTGATTACAACAATAACCCATGGGAATGACAAATAACCATGAAAATTACTCAGAGAGTTTTAACTCAAGTTCTTTAATGCCTTTTTTCATCTTATACTAGTTCAGTCACACGGTATATAGACATCAATTTAAAACACAAGCTGAGTAAAATACTTTATCTGAAAGCCTTAGCTACCAGCAGCATCCTGGCACAAGGAAAGAGCTCAAATAAGAAATATTCCAACCTAATCTCTTCCAGCTGAGCCTGATCCTCTCTTAGTATCTGTTCAGAACTGTCTACAAATCTGAATTTTCTGTTACTTTATGATTAATATATCCTATACTTTCCCCTTTGCTAGGCCCCAATTGTCCAGAGGATCTTCTTCTATTTCTGCAGAAAGGAAGTAATAAAATGAAATTTCTTAAGTATTATTGAAGCCTTCCACAGATTCATTAAACAAGAGCAAAAAATACTTGTTAGACCACTGTGGGTTCATAGGAATCCTGCTGGGGTTAACAAAACTCTGTATTTGGAAAATTATTCTCTATTTGGAATGTTTTTAATTTTTCCCTGAATCACAACTGAGTGAATGGGAATTTTCATTATATAGAACCTTACTGTAATTAGTATTTTTCTGAAAATTACTGTGATGTTTTATGTGGAAGTATGTAAGCAATGTTTATTAAACCAAATCAATCTCATACTCTATATGACAGTACAACTGAAGTGCCTGATGTCCCAGTCTTCTCCATAATTTTTTTCACGTGAAATCTGATTTTGCTTTAGGATATTTTTAGCTGAGCTGTCATTGATATTATAGAATTTATAGTAAAAAAAATCAGCTGCAAAGTACATTTTCTTTGAGAATCCTTGTCCGTTTACAGTGATAGTAGTGTGAGGCCGCAACATTAACATATTTTTAAATTTTAAAAAATCATACAAAATTATCCCTCTCTCTTCTGCAACCCAATATTTTCAACGCCTATTTTCACTCTGTTGTTTATTTGTTTAGGATTTTTATAGAAGACGGGAAGGTATTATTGTCTGTACAAAAGTTCATTTTGGAAATAAGATGCTTTTTGTGAAAATTATTAGTCAGTTGAGAACCAAGACTTTTTAATGGAAAACATTTAGTGAATTGTATTATAAGGGCCTTAATGATTAAATTACTGGAATTACGCCCTTGTGTAAAATTGTCTTAAAATGATGATATTCTGTATGGACTCAGTGTCTTTAGTAGCAATCCTGAAGGAGGATCAAAGTCTAAGCATTTTAGTGACTTTATAAAGAGTTTTAGCTGAGTAAGAAGTGAAGGCTTGGAATATTTATCCGTTTCTAAGATCACGTTGAAAAGCAAAAACTAAACAACCTAATAGGTGTCATATTTATGCAGAAGATCATCTATATCATGCATGAAAACTTGTTTTCTTTTGCTTTTTATTTTAATTGAAGAATCAAAGCACTTAGTAAATTAATTTGCATAAAATTATGAAGGTACACAGATCTCAGCATACCTTCAAGAATGTGTTTTCTTTGAATTCTGCTTTTTTCTGTTGTAATACTCAGTATGTTCCTGTTGCAGGCAGAGGAGCAAAGTGCAACTCTCTTGTGGTTAACTTAATATTTGTACATTTGACATTAACTGGAGAACATGTTTAGTACATGATGTTTGTGCCTTGTGACTGAAATTTACTGGATACAGATCAAAAGGAAAAAAAAACCAAAACCTAAATTCAGCCTATCTTGTATCCATGTTCAAGTTTGATGAGTTGAATTCCTTGAAAAATATTAGACTGAAGTAGGTTTTGTCACAGAATAAAGTTATTTATTACGGTAGAGCATAAAACATCATTGCTTGTACTTCAAATCCATTCCACTGCCTCATCTGAGGCAGATTGAAGGGACTTCTCATGATTTTTAAATTAGATCCTGCTTAAGGTATTGCAGAATGAAAGCAGGCAACAGCAGGAACCTTTGGAAATACTTTGGAAATACTGTTTTCAGAAGTCAATCAACTTTGCCCAGTGACTTTCATGAAGTTTCTTATCTCTTCTGGAGATATTCTTGCTTGATGTGTCCTCAAATAATCCTCTTTCATAGCTGCATTTGGATTGTAGCTCAAGAATCCTCTTCTATGCATTCTGAATGATAATATTCAAATGTTCATATTAATAAAATTTTGGATTTGGTTACTTTTGCCTTGATATGAATTATGTGTTGTTATGTTCTGATAAATATTGTGTTTTTATAAGGTCGTGTTATAGTCTGATAAGTATTGTGCATTTTAAGGTCGTGACTGATGTATTTCTCTAATTTCTTGAACCCTACTGTCTTTTCTGCAGTAAAACATAATGAACCATAAACCAAGCAAAAATTCCTAAAAATAACATGCATATTTGGTGAACTTGTAACACATAGTGAATTTATAAAACGACTAAAAATTCTAAAAATGTCTTTCTAAAATCTGTAAAAAAAGCCTTGAAAGACTGCTGTGAAAAAGAAGTTATTAAAAATGCCAAAGAGGTAAAATTTTCATTTCAAAATGTCCTTATTTCAAAACCTAGACAAAACTAACACTCAGATGATTTAGTCTGCTTTGATTTTATTCTCTTTTTTATTTTGAAACAGAGGAGGGTGGGTGACATCAATATATTTTCATTTGGCCTTTTAGAGATGTATGATTGCATATTCAGTTTGGTGATAATTTAAAATGTAAGTAAAATTTCAAGTGCTTCAATTTTGCTATTTCAAAACTGCATATTTTTTATTTCCTGAGATTGCCCTCATTCCTTTCTGTCCAAACACTATTTGCCATACTCATTTAAATTCAGAAGAGGTTTATACTACTCCTTTCTTTGTACTCAGAGAAATTCTTCAAGGTGGGCATTGGCTTATGCATTTTGTCTCGTAGTCAGCTGTTCAAGCAGGTCAGGAGTTGCACTCTGTAGACTCAGAAGGTGGAGTTTAATACTGAAACAAAGAGTTCTGGTATGGTCTGGAAAAGTAAGACCAACTTTTCCTTTTCAAAGGAACTCAGTGCACCGTGCACAGATATTCTGACCTTACTAGAAGAAATTATATCTGTGCAAACACCAATTTTTCACACAGGTCTTTTTCTCAAAAGAATCTAGTTTCCCATATTTTGTCCCAGACAGGGCAGAAGTTAAACTGAAATTGCTTTAAACATGTGGTTTTCTGTACAGCGCTGCCCTCTACTGATTTCCTTGATAATTAGTAGGACTTTACTACCTAGACGAAAAGTAGCATCCTTAATGTCAAAAAGAATGAAGCAAAAACAAAAACAAAAAATGAAGCTACAGCACATTTTCCCCTGCTTTTTATTTTTGCTATAACTGGACCTTTTCTGTGTAATGAAATACTTATTATTCTGGGTCATTGTGTCTGCTGAACATTATGATAAACATCTAATTTTATTTTTCTTCTAAGAGAAGCGAAGATCTTTAAAGAATAATTTCTTTTTTTCCAAGCAACGGATCAATAGTCTATATGCAATCTCTTCTCACTTCATTTCTGCTCCCATCATTTAATCAGTAAAATGTCAACTTCTTGTTCTTGTCAAACAATAGAAAATGGTTTTCTTTCTAGTTATCTTGGAGACTTCTCTTAAGATGGGGAATGCATGTGTTAAACATGTTAATGCTAAACGTTTTTTAGAACCTGCTTTTCTCCCCCATTTTTCAAATCAGTGGACTGAGTGGAGGTAATAAGTTTGTTTTTTTGTTTTTTTCATTTGTATGGTTTGAGGGATATGTGGTGATAGCATAGAACCATTGCAGTCTCTCCTTGCAGTAAGGGCTTTGATATCAGAATCCTATAACAGTTCCAGGTAAATGAATAATGTCTGTATGAAAAACATTCTTCTCCTGAGCATAGTAACAACTGGAAAAAATTTATCTCTTGAAGTCCTTTTGAATGCAAAATATTCTATTTAGATTGTTCAGGTGTAGTGTGAAATAAGCCTTGCCAGGATCAATAGCACGGATTTGTTACTGATGATGCCAATTTAAATGTTTCTATAGCAATTGCCATGGCAATGTTTTTAATTAGTGCAGCACAGTCACTCATAAGCATGACACGAAGAAAAGCTAACCTTCAGCAACTTGATAATGTATCCCACAGTAGTCTGTTTCATTTGTTAACAGTGAAGCAAAATTTGTGTCCTAAAATAAAAAGATCTGGTGCTAAAATAGCTAAAAATAGCAGAGTTAACTGCAGCAGCAGTGCTTCATATTGCACTCTGATCTCAAAATAAGAAAGATGTAACTAATGTTCAGGATGATCCAAACAATCTGTAAAACTAAGTATGTATTTTAACAGGATATAGCAAATATAAATCTTGTGTAGCCTGCCTGCATGGAAACAGTCTCATTGGCTTTGTCAGCCTTTTTTTGGAAACAAAATATCTGAATGCAGCTTTAACCTACCTAGTCTGAGTACTAAGAATGGTGAAGCTGTAGCAACAAAAGGCTATGCTATAAACAGCACGCTGCCACCTATAATACCAAAATTTAGGAAGAGGCTGGATCTGTGCCACTGTATGTTCACTTTTATCACTTCCCCAACTAATTAAAGATATCCCAGGATGCACACACATGCTTCCCTCTGGCTGCATCATTCAAATATTCTCTGAGTGCAGTCATACTGCAGACATGAATATAGTCTCTGGATGTATGACTTTCTAAAAACAGCATTCTTTTTAGCATTCTTCTGCCCAAAACCTTTTTTTTTTCTTCCTTTTTTTTCCTATTCATGGATAAAGATGGGGTTTGGACAAAAGATGAAAAGATTAAAAATAAATCACCAATGGTTATGGACTAAACTTGAGGTAATCAAGAAATTATTTCTAGGAGGGCTGAAGTAGGTTTTGAGGGATCCCTAAATCTTAAGGGACAGGTTTTTCTACTGATGAACACCCATTCTTTGAGTACAAGTACTCAGATCCTCTTCAGACAGAGAAATATGGACCACACTAAAGAAACACTTTCCCACTCAACAGCTTCTACTGCAAAACTCTCAGAATAGATTTTCAGAACGGTTTTTGCTTGTTGGGTTGCTTATCTGTTCAGCACTGCACACAGTGAAGATAAGCTCATTTGAAAAAAAATTGCCACGAAACAGATGAAGCCAATTCTTTATTTCTGGGACACCAGTGTAGGTTCCTTTAGCTGCATGACTCCAGGAGTCATACTAATAAAAATATTAGTGAATTTAACTAATAGCAGTTTGTATTGGAATGTATGTTGAGTTAATGTTCTTAGGCAAATGAATCTATGGTTTGTAGGTGCATTAGGAAAAACTTTTCTCTTACTGTGACGAGAGCGTTAGCATTTATTCCAGACTCTTGGGTATCTACATTGGAGATAAAGGTCCAAATTCACCTCATCATGGTGAGTCACCCTCTCAATAGCACTCAACCCCCCTGGGTGGGTGGATCTGGCAAGAGAATGTGTTGATTCATAGTCGAACAATCCTCACTGGCAGAATTGTGCAGAGGTAGACCTGTGGTTTAAAGCAGCTCTCCCGGGACAGTGAAAATACTGTCTGCCCTTCTCTGGAGCAAGTATCTTTTGAGGAGAAGATGAAACTGCTCTAGACTGTTTATTCTCCAACCATCTTTCCATCAGCTAGTGAATGAAGCCTGCAGCACTCCCAACCAATCATGTAAAAGGATCTCTCAATTCTTAGGAATGGTATTAAATGAAGCTAAAAGGGACTTTTAAAATACCTGCTTCTGAGGCAGCAGGCCACTGGATTACACATGTGAAATGTGCATTTTCTCATTGGGAAGAAAAAAAAAAAAAGAAGAAGACCTTTTTCTCCAATAATGAACATTTTTACAGGATCTCCTTTTCATCAGCATGAGGGGAACAAGGAAATACAGCATTTGTAAACCCTTAAAGCAAGGACTTTTGAAGATATTCCTTTGATCTTTAGTATTGATTTTTCAAACACATTTCACACATTTCACTCTTATCATATAATGAAGCTGCATTATAAGTTTTTAAGCCACACCTTATTTACAAATGTAACACATTCATCATATGCATGGTTTTAAAGAATAGCCTTTAGAAATATGAGGAAAAATAAGAGCTATCATCAAAGCAAAATTTTTCTCTTTTCCTCCCCTTTAAGACTGTTTCACGTTTTGTCGCTCGAATCCTGTTTGTCTGTCCTTTGATATAGATACCCTGCAGGTATCAAAATTAAGACCTTTTTGGGGGTGGTTTTAGGGGTTGGGATTTTCTTGTTTGTTTGTTTGTTTGTTTGTTTGTTTGTTTTCATAAGCAACATAGCTATCTGCCAGATACAAACCCAAACCATATCTGGAGGCATAGCCCCCTATTTTCCAGAAGTATTGATTCTCATTATTCTTTCTGTGTGAAACAGATGAAATTCACCTATGGCAGCACTATTAATGACAGGATTTACCAGTTCTCCTGATAAGTGGGACTACGTGCTTTTCCTAAATTTCTTTTTCCTTGCTCTTTCGTTATGTATCAGTCTACTCTGGTAACACACCAAGCTCCTAATGAAGCGTTCTGAGATTCCACATCTGGTGCTTCCTATCTCTGCATATCTCCTGAGCATGGCATGTACCACAACGAGAACTTTCCCAACTTCCTGAGTCTACAGTTTGTATAATGGCCCAAGAGGTTGTTACAAGCCAGAATTTCTCAGAATAAAGACATCTTCAAGCTAGTGTCTCAAGGTCTTTTTAAAAACTTCAGTCTCTGCCTTCTTTTTTTTTTTTTTTTTTTTTTTGCTCATGTACATCTGAGTCATAAGAAATCTTGTTCCTATAGAGAAGGACTTAATTACTGTCTGCAAGGGATTATACATTCACTTCTCTGGATTGGAAAAACTGAGTTGCTGACCAATTAAAGGTGGTCAGCAAATTCAGAATGTAATTGTAGCTCATTGTTGCTGCTTCCTTCCTCAGGGAATTGAGCAGCTGCTGAATGCTGTCATTTATTAGAGACCAACCTCCTCTATGTCCTTCTGCTGTCTCTAATAGGATCCCCAAATCTAGAAAAGTCTTATTCCCAGAGCTGAGCAGTACTATTGCAAACATAAGAATTTCTACACAGAAATAATGCATAACCTTAACATATTTTTTTTGCTGTTAATTTATCTCGGGTAGTCTGAAAAAGTCTGATGCAGCTGCAGTTTCATCCTATATTTCCATAATAAACACTTTAAAATACCTACAAGTGGTAATTATCTAGCAAGAATAAAATAAATTTTGATAAGTTTCCTTTTTCTTATTTCTAGGTCTGAATCTCTTTTTAAAAATTAAAAGCATTCCCCCAGTAAGGAACCAAAAAATCTTTCAATCAGATGTCATTTTAATGAAAGTCAAACATGCAATATGAATAAATTGAATATAACTGTAATAAAGTACTACTTATTTTGTTAGTAATCTGGGAGTAAAAATAAGGATATCTTCAACAAGCAGACAACCATGATAACACCTAAGTGTGGAGAAGCATATAATAGTTTTTGTTCTATATGTTTTCATAGTCTTCAAATATAGGGTAGTAGTCTTCCGTAGATTCTCTTTGCCATGACTTTCTCAGAGTTTTCTTTGAAAGTATTTGTCTCAGAGAAACAATATTGTGCAAGGAGACTCATATTCTTATATATACCAATCTTGTGAAAAGAGGAAACCCTTTTTTTTTTTTTTTTATTGTTTTTGAACATTTTAAGTGACATCTTCATTAGACGAGTATAGCCATTGGAAGTTATGGAAAAGAGTTATTCCCTCTCCTTTCTTTTCTCCACTGATGAATGCATGGACTTAAATCCTTTTGTCCCTCAGCTGTCTTTTTTACAAGATGGAAAGCTCTGGGACTGCCTGCTTTATGATTTCTTGAATGGAAGCTGTGCCAGACTTTTGATTTCACCTGTAGCCTTCTTCTGAATCTCTTATATTTTTATATTTTTTTGTGTATCTCTTGAGATTGGCAATCATAATTTATTGCTTCATACATTTATAAACAACAGCTTAATCATTTTCTCTACTTAATTTCATCATGATATATGGCATAGTTTGCTTTTTTATTGGCTGGACAGCCCTGGGATAAAGTTTTCCTGTATTATCTATTGTTGCATTATGGTGTTATTTTGCAATGGCAGTAGGAAGAATTTATTATTTTAAATATATTGTCTGGGGTTTACTGTGTGCATGATTTCACATAGTTTCATAAGAATTTAATCATGTAGAATTTGGGTGTCCACTCACTGTATTGCATAGACTTCAAATGTAGGTATGGCAAACTCCTGTAGCTGTTAGACCATTGTAGAGGTAGAGACTGGTTGGCATAGCAAGACTCAAATCTCTATGGCTAAACTTTCTTCTTCTCTCCCCTGCTTCAGTCCAAAGCAGGTCTACCATATCCATACCATCTATGAGATTTCATGATGGGAATTTTCTGTGAGAGTGACAGTTGGTACAACCCAAAATAATGTTAGTGTCTGTAATTACATTGAAAAGTTGTGGACACAGTACGTTACAAAGCTTCAGAGTTGAAATATGTTATTATAACCATAGTCATAAGATTCCTTTGCACACCCACTTGTCTTTGTTATGCTGTGTCGTGGTGGTTTATCCCCAGGTGAAAACTAAGCCTCACACAGCCACTCACTCACCATATGGCAGAACAGGGTAGATCCAGAAGTGCAAAAGTGAGAAAACTCATGGGTTGATATAAAGACAGTTTAATAGGTAAAATATAAACGACACACAAAATCAAAGAAAAACAAAGAATTTGTTCATTGCTTCCCACGGGCAGGAAGGTACTCAGCCATCTCCATCTCACCACATTTAATGGTTACTTTGGAAGATAAACTACTTTACACTGAATGTCCTTTTTTTTTCCTTGTCTCTGCCCCAGCTTATATCCAGAGCATGATGCCATATGATTCCTTGGGTCAGTTGAGGTCAGCTGTTCCATCTGTGACCCCTTCTAAGCTTCTTGTGCACCTCCAGCCTGCTCACTGGTGGGGTGCTGTGAGGAGCAGAAAAGGCCTTGGCCCTGTGTAAACCCTGCTCAGCAGTAATGAAAATGTTTTTGCATTATCAGTGCTGTTTCCACCACAAATCCAAAACACAGCCACATGCCAGCCACTATGAAGAAAATTAACTTTATCCAAGCACATGCTGAATGTCACTTGAAACGTTTTTCACCTTGATATTCAAACCTGTTTTCAGTTTATTTATGAGTATGTGCAATGCTGGCTCTAGTACATATCCCTGTGGAACACTGAAACAGACACTTCAATGTCAAAACTCATTATTTACTTCTCCCTGCCTGTTTCTGTCATTTAATCAATGAAGTGGATTCATTATCTTGTTTATTATTTTATTATGTATTAATTAAATTAAAAGAACTTTAATTAAAATTATTATTATATAATTATAATTATTATTTATTATTAATTAAATTAATAATTAATAATTAATTAATTAATTATTTATTAAAATTATTATTATATAATCAATTACTAATATATGCTGAAGCCTTCTGGAAGCAGAACTATATCATATCAAAAAGATCAAAGGTACCTATATGCTTAATGTCACTTCAGAGAACTTGAACAGGTCTATGAGGCAGGACTTTCCTTTTGAGGAGCAACAGTGACTTTTCCCCAGAACTGTGTGAACAGTTCCACACATTTTAGCCACAGACATAGTTTCAGTTCTACTAGGAACAAGTTGCAGGAACAGTTTTTCAAAACTTAGTATTGCTTTTGATACCTTGAAACCCTCAAGTAACAAGGAAATTCAAGTGAAAGGTTAGAGAAAATAATGAATATTTCAGCAGTTTCAACACTGAGATTTTTAGGATTCCTGATAGTATATGTGAAGTGGCTGCCAACTTGAAATCCCGTTGTACTGAAAGGAGACCTTCTGCTGAGTCCCTGATCAAATAAACAAATAAATAAATAAGCAAATAAACTGATGTGGCATATATCTCTTTAGGGTTTCTAACTCCTTCTCTTTTTTTCCTGAAAACTGGCAAATGAACCACAGAACACTGCGTAGCCACAAGCACAGCACTGATGGTAAAGTGTTTCATGGAACTTTTCAAGGAAGTTTTTAATCATAGCAATTCCTTAAAATGTTTCCCCATCCTCTGATGAGATTACAGAAAGGGTATCACACTGATACATAGCTCTGGACATTAGGTATATATGCTTTTTTTGTGGAGCCCTGTTCTGCAATTTGTTCCCTAAGGGTTTATATTTATATTCTCTCCCCAAGGGCTAACGGCTTGGATGTGGCCCTCTGGCATTTGAAAGTTCTGCAGAGAAGCTCGCCAAGAACAATGTTCAACTTTATAATGAAAAATTTGATTATAGTTTACCCCAATGAGGTTTTGAGATCTCCTGTAGTATTTCCTGAATTTGCCCTCCTCAAATTTGGACGATTAGTGAATACTTTATATATTTATTTGTTGCTTCCATGACAAGAAATTTCAAAATACTTCAGATCCACCTGGAACTGTATCTAAAGGTAGAGAAATATATCATCCGCATATGTCTTTAATAATTTGTGCTCTGATGACAACATAGTTGTCATTGCTTATGCTGACTATTTTGCAATCTGTTTTGCTATTTTGTTGTTTCATTTCTAGCTACCAGAGAAGGAAATAACTAGTTTATTTCTCTTAGAATACAAGTCAGCTTTAAAATGACATGTGACATATTTTCTTTAGCAATGTCTGAACCAGAATTGAGAGTTTAATAATCTATATCTCAGCATGAATTCCCAGAACATTCAGGTTTTCATGTAATTTATTTGGTTTAATTTGAAACACAGAGTAATTTTCATTCAGCATTTCAGAATTGCCTCTTGCGTTTTCCTTGTCCTTTTGGTTAAAAGTCAGTAAAAAGCAAAATTAAACTCCACAAAAGTGTGTATATGGTTCCAGTTTCAGAGTGAAAAAAGAGTAGAAAAAAGTTGATATAGCAAAGCATTTGCTTTATGGTTTCTGCTCTAGCACTTTTGGTCTAGCTTTGCCTGAAATGGCTATGCATAATCTGGCTTTAAAACTTTTTTGCATAAACTCAAATGCCTGTGATTGGTTCTGCCTTACTTCTTGCATTCCTAAAAAATCGAGGGAAAAGGATTTATGAGGAGACAGATCTTTGTTTGGGCTTCATATGGCTAAGACAAATCATAAATATGTGACTTCACAGCAAACAAATTAACTCAAGCATAAAACAGGAAAAAAGAGGTGCATAGTTAATCTATACTTAGGGATGTGTCAGGCTCTGGGTTTTAATCTTTTCTTGGTTTAAATAGGAATAGATATTTCAAGTGAAACACACTTATGTCTGTAGAAGTTAATTTCTTCCCTCTTTTTACCTTTTTGATTCTGCAATCTTTATTACAGCCAAACTTTTCTGTCTTATTTCAGTAGTATGTCTGGGAGTATGCAGCACCACTTAGTGAAACAGCCTAATTTCTATTTTCAATAAGGCTTGCTAAATTGCCTTGTTTTTCCTAACTCTGAAACACTGTCATTATATGACTATCCACAGGCAGTTCTTCATGGGAAGGATGTACCTTCATATAAATCTCATTACTGCAGTGTTGATTATAAAATAAACATTTTATAGTAACAGTTACTAATAGATAGAATGAATAATAATGACCCAGCATATCAAATGCAATTGTCCTATTGCAGTCGTGGGTGCTGAGAAAACACACTGCAATGGTGTAATAAAAATGAGCATCATGACATTATAACTTTAAGTTAGCTGATATAAATCCAGCTAATTCCATAATTGTATAGCTCGACATCTTAATGAATGTTAAGGAATGGTTATTTTTAGCAATAGAAAGTGCTAAACAAAACCTGTAAATCCATTCATATGTGCCTGCCTAACATCAATATTTTTTATAAAGACAATAAAAAAGCAGTAGGAAGGGGTTTTGAATGAAATAAACTCTGTCTTCTAGCTTATGCTGCTGAAGTCATTCGATAGTGCTACTGAATTTTGTAAAGGCATTTAAAAAAAAAAAAAAATTCCAGTTGTCTCACAGCAACATACAAGAATACATGAAGACAATTGAACTTGTTATGTAATTATGACTAGATATTAATGTAGAAGAACAGTGATATGCTTCCAATACTTGGGAAAACAAAATCCAAATTCAGAATTAAATACAAAAATATTTACAAAGCCAACAGCAATTACTAATCTTACATTAGAAAAGATCTTAAACCATAGAAGTTTAACTTCTGTCAGGAGTCACTATTTTGTGTTGATTTATGCATTTCAACAGTTTTGCTCTTTCCTCACTCTTCCTATTTAATAAAAACATTTTATTTTACAGTACTTTTTTTCTTTAAATTCTAAACATGTTAGATTTCTTTTTCTTCTTCAATGGTATGTTAAAAAAATTCCCAAAACCAATGCATATAAATCTATGGATTTTTAACTAGGTTGCATTTATAATGGAAATTCTAAAAGAAGAACCCCAAGTGACCACTCATTTAATTTTTCACTCGCAGTTGCAAGTGAAGCAATAATAGTGTAAGAGCAAAATTTGTTCCTTTCTGGTCACTTTTTCAGAGGGTAAGTTAGATTAAGTACTTTCATCAATCATCTCTTTCTTGTTCTCTATTTTGTATTAACAACACTGCTAAAATAAGGAGCAATCCATCAGAGTTTCCTGTTCCATTTTATATACGTACTTGATAGACTAATGTTTAGCATATTTCAAAAATATTCTGACTACAGTGCTATCTTGGAAATGTATGTCTATTTTATAAAATGGACACCTACAATATATTTGCATTTTGCAAGAAACTTATAAAAGCTTGATTTTTTTTTTACTTCATTAATCATTTCTAAGCAAGAGCTGGGGGGAAAATAGTGCCCTGTGGAGATTTTTTTGGTGTTAAGTACATGATGAGTTTTCTTATTGAATACTAGATATCTGTTATCCAAAAGAGGGAGCCATAACATTATACTATACCTTTGCACTTTTTGAGACAGTGAAGCTGCATAAATTCCTTCGTTCCATTTTCTTAAAGATGATGCTTGATCTGAGGTGTCTTTTAGTTTTTTGTTTCCTATTAATAAGTTTAATCCAGAACTAAAAAATAAATGTTAATAATCTTACCGGATCTGAGTGAAATGGTTACACTAAAGACAAATATGCTTTAGCAAACATCTGTCATGAAAAAAAAAATAGTTGGAATAAGTTTGCTTGCTCTTGATTTCACCTACATGCAATTTTTACCAATTTTGAGAAAAGAGTACATCACACTCTTTTCTTACTTTTGACTTTTTTCACAACTTTTGAATTTGCATATATTCATAAATATCAAATGAAAGTGAGTAAGGTATTTTCTAAACATACTTTGATTGCATATCTCTGTAAAAAGTGAGATTGACATAAAGTACCACTCAATAATTGATGAGACTATCAGATATTAAACATTTTACATTTTCTTAGAGGAACACAACACTTAGAAAAGTTGTGTGTGTGTATATTTACATATATACTTATATATATATATATATTTTGGAAAACATAGACTAGATTGCCTTCATATCTGAAAGGTCAGGGGACAAGAATGTAGCTGAAAGAGTAGAATGGGAATGCACAAAGTGATCAATAATGTGTGCTTTACTTTCACAATTTCTTTAGAACATTCTCTTTTCATTAATTCCATGTGCCACACTGGGATTCCAGCACAGCCTTATAACACTTTGTGAGAAAGGACTTCTGGTATTCTCAGCATCAGAGAAGAATTGATAGTTGTTTAATCTCTTTCTAATATGTTTTAACTAAAGTTTATAAATTTAATTTTTCTGTTGATTTACAAAGGGGAAGCTCTCTTTATATTTTTTTCTGTGACTATATCTCAGTATTTTGTAGGAATGTATTTGGCTGAAAGTAATGTAAATGATGATTTTACAGACTATTTGGTCAATGAGAAAAGACATGCTAAGTTAAAATTCCAGAGATGCAAGTCCAAATACAAATTCTGTGGTTGAAAGTACATATGCAAAAGTACATTACCCCTTCTACGGAATGTGTTTTCTTCTAGTATTTTTCTTCTTATTCCTAAGCAAAATTAAGCACCATAGAATAATATGTTATGTAATTTAAGCCACTCTGTCCTTTAGTTTCTTTTTTATTTGTTTGTTGGTCTTTAGTCTTTAGTGAGATGAATGCTGAGTAAATAAGAAAAGAAGAAGGCAAGTACTGGGAAGGGAAAGAGCAAGTGAGAAGATGAGGAAAGCACTGAGAAGATGAGGAAAAAGGAGAGGATACAACCACTTGAGAACAACAAAAGTGCAGGAAAGGAGAATAAGTGTTCTTCAGAGAAGTGTATACAGTTAAATATTCTACTCGTAGCATCAATTTGTTAGATGAAGCATGGCTGTCTGTTAGAAACATTTTCCAGTTGCCCTGCTCAAGAAACGTGGATCTGACATTTTCAGAGCTGCAAATTATCAGCAGGTCCATGAATTAAGCTGGTTTTAGAGATGCTCAGCAATTCTGAAAACAGTCTGTGTTACGCTGGATCTATTGTTTCATTTATTTCAAGATTTTTCTTACTGGAAATATTTGTAATAGCAGTGCTTTCCCCATGTATTTCAAGAGCCTCTGCTACTTTCTGTGAAACTTTAAAGATAACATTTGTCTGGGAATAAGCATCATTCACACAAATTGGTATTTACCACAGTGATATCTAATGCCACCTAACAATTTCTACTGCAATAAAATATATGGATAAGTTTTAGGAAAATCTCTAAGTTACTGAGGTTATGATAGGCTTTAAAAGTGACTTCACTGCAAAACCGACAAGTAGGAGTGCAGATTTTCTCAAAAAGCAAATGACTGGATAAAGCATGATGGAATAAACATTCCACCTTAAAATATCTTAGCTGAAAAAAAGTCTAGGCAGTTTCTTCTCCACTCTGAAATTCATTAGACAGTTTTTGCTTACTCTATATCTTCTTATGACAGTCAGTCCAGCCTATGATGCACCTTGATGCAACAGCTTGTGACTTGACCACAAGCTAATCTGTTCCAGCAACATATTTGAACTCAAAACTTAGAAAAATTAGAAGTTATTCATCTTCATCGTTATTATTTGTTAAAAATTGTTCATCATAATTTACTCTCATTACTAGTATTTGTTTTTCCAAATTTCCCATGAAAAGAAAATTCTTTAGTTGGTATATTTTAAAATTTCAGTCAATCTTTTCAGTTTTACTATTGATATTTTTTGAGCTTTTATTAATTGGCCTCAAAATATGAAAACAGATTTCCACTTTGTCCTTTCTATTGTGACATGAAATCTTATAGTAATTCATATGAAATAGTAAAATCACATCAGTTATCGAATACATTGCATCTAATGCAAAATTAAATACTTCATCTTAATTTCCATATTGGACACCCCTCCCACTTGAGTCACAATGAAAGTGAGTAATCTTGCAGAGCAGCTCATTTCACACCATAAAAAAAAAAAAAATATTAGCCGCCATTGAGTCATCATAAAAGAAATTATGAACCTGATATTAAACATATTCCTTGTCTTGCACCTTCTCTTTTTGTCTTGAATACCTAAGAAAATACTTTTGTTAACACCAGCTTGCATGTGCTGAAACAATAATAAAAAAAAAAAGTTGAAAAATATATGATGTGTGAAACTTTCCTCATTTGGATGTGGTCATTGTGAATGTAATTTAAAAAAAAGTGTTTACTTTAGCCATATTTTTATTTTTTGTTTTCCCTGTTGGCATTTGAAAATATGTTCTTGTTTACTTCAATTATGTTCAATGAAGTTCTTTTATGTATCATCAGACCTACTTTTAATAGTCCATAACCAAGTCAAAAACATTCATACTTTCAATTTATTGTCTTGTTTTGACGATATAAGCCCTCTGTTATAGAGTGAACTAAGATTACTTGATTATTGTCTGATTCTAATGCAGTTTTTATCTACACCTACACTAAAAAGTGGACTTAATAAGAGTTTAGGTAGTGACTTCATACTTCGAATTCCCAAGTTCTAGTGATTTTTTCATTATGTATAAAATTATAATTTTACATTTTCTTTCTGAAAGCCAATGTACTCTGCATTTTTCTAGCATATTTATTTCTATATGTCTCTACTTTGGTATGCATTTAAAGGTTAAGTGTGGCAAGACGCTCTTTATTTCCATTCTTTTTTGATTCATCATTTAGACAGGACATTATTTCAATAACCAATTAATCTTTGTAGGGGTGGTTTTGTTTTTTCCTCTTACCTACATGTACTTTTGTACAGAGCATTTGCTCTGCTCATGTGTGCATAATATTGTTCACATTTTTCTCTTTTTTAGTATTTGCAGGACATTTTAGAACTTTCTTACAAGTTAAGTCAGTAAAAACATTCTGCTAACTACAATGGCTTTCAGTTAGGTTTCTGTTGCATTTCTGTTTTTACCACTTTGCTTATGTCTCTACCTTTTAATGAAATTTTGTTCAGTGATATATATGTTCTATTACCTTGTAAAGTCATGCATTGTTCAACACATTGCTAATGTATACATTTGATTTTGAATTTTTAAACCAAATATTTTTAGCCCTGTGTCTAATTTGTGTTTGTCTATTGTTCTTGTTATGCAGTAGTCGTGTATAGAAATTTTTTCAATCTATTATTTTATTTTAATAAAAGAATTTAATTTTATAAACACTATGTTCACAATATTGTCTTTATCTCATTTTAAATTATGCTAAAAATTACATTTCAATCTCATTTTGGTAGATGAGTAAGATATACTTTCCCTTTCTGTCCCAGCCTATGCAGAAAGAAGCTGCTTTATATTATCTGTATTTTCATCTAACTTTATCCTCTGCTGTATCAGAAATCACTATCTGGCATTTTGCAATTCTGTTTCATCTGACATTTACCTTGAAAACAACATGGATTTTATTTCGTTTGTTTGCTTGAATATCGATGACTTCTGAGCAGAAGAGAAAACATTAAAAAAATAAAAATCCAAATAGTTTTGTTCACATAATATTTTCTAATTGACTTTTTCATTTAATGTTATCTATCTACTCACATTTTACACACATGACACTATACAAATAATGTGGATTCTGTGCACACACCAATTCCTATGCAGGGGGAAGGATGTGAAGGGACTGGAAAGAAAGATTTGTAATAGCTTAACATTAACTGATTGTGCATCAGTTGGCAATTTCCACCCTATTGCTATTGCCCAGCTCGTGGAGCCTGGTGAGGATCAGGATCTTCAGGCGTTCTGAGCAAGCTGGTGCTCTGCTGCACAGTGCATTCTGCCTTTTCTGTCCCTTTGCAGCTCTCAAGTCCTCTGCTTGGCCTTTTAATGACTGTGACAATATTTCCTCCCTTTATAAAGATTGGCTCTAAATGTTACTGATGTCCATGGGAATATTCAGCTAGACCATGATGAGCTTTCCATCAGAACTATGTGCACTTCTGTTGTTTACCTGAAGCTTATCCTTGATTGCTGACATAGAACACTTTGAAATACTTTGTTGTAATTTCTGCCTGGTAATTGGCAATTTCTGAGGGGCACCACAGGAGTACCAATTTCTCTGGTCTCTAATAAAACAACTATATTCTTTCAGATCCATGAGTTAGAACCATATTGTTACAAATACAATGCATGTGATGTCCTCATATTATTTATATAATTTTCTCATGTTCTAGTATTTCTTGCTTCAAAATTTAAATTCAATACTTTATTCTGAGCTCAATCAAAAATGTGCTGTTCAAGCCAGTGCATATTTTTTTCTGAACAGTAAGCTATGAATGCTTGCACTCTCCGATTGTACCAATAAATTATCAGGACTTCAAATTCAAAAGTGAAATTATTTGGTTATTCTTATCAAAGATGGAGTCAAAAGCAAAATGTGAAATTAAACAATGCAGGATTATATCCATGCAAGGTTTTGAACTTTTGAATAGCTTCATATTAAAAGTGGAATGGTTCAAATGTCTTGGTTTTAAAACTGCACTGTCTGTGCCTTCCTGATTATCCTCTTGTCCTTCGGATTTTTTAGTGATATTAAAATCCCAACAAAGTATGAATAAAAAAGTTTTCGCTCCCTGTTCTTTTATAATCTCTCCCTTTTTTTGCAGTCTATGGTCTAACAAAAACAAGGTTACTTAGGCCACATATCTTTTTTTATAAACCTCTAATCTGTTCCTTTTCGATTACTACAGATTTCAGATACTATAAATATTTTCCATCAGGAAAATGCAATTCTGTATAATAAATTTCAAGCTGCTTGTAACTGGACTATATATTTTTGTGTAGTTCTTTTAGAAACAGGCTCCTGAGAAGTTTGTGGACTCACAGGTTAAGAACCACCCACTTAAACCAGTGCATCCCTAAACATCTAGGTAGTGCTGTGTTATTCTTTTAGAACTGGGTTCAGTGTCTAATATACAAATGATAATTGACTTTCATTTAAGTAAGAGGCAGAATGTCAGGGACATGCAGAAATATTACCAATATTTCTAGTAGTAATTAGTTATAATTTTTGCCTAGTAGTCACTATCATTGGGAATAAATGCTTTGGAGGAGTATATAACTCACCTTATTAATGGCTGCTCTAATAGTACAAGTTATGGATATCCAGTGGTATGGGTGCATGTACTTAAGCCAGGTGGGATCCTATGCTTAGCCCAATCCTCTTCCTTTTCTGGAATTCTCCTAATGATGGAGTACTGACATTAGTAATCACTCTTACCCTTCCCACTCTTTCCCTGTTTCAATATCAATAAAATGCTAAGACAAACAAGAAGGCGACATTAATTCTTTTGGACGACTGGTCAGGGAGACTTGGAGTAGTGGGAAGCATCTTTTCTTGTACTTGATAAACCAGTTTGGTCTCCAGAACATAGGGAAAAGAATTTTTTGCTGACAGATCATCCTTTAGTGAAGGGTTCCACCCTTTTTTTCCTCCCTTCCAGTTGAGGATCACTCAGATACCTCTGAACCCTTTACACACCTCTCTTCAAATCAACAAATCCCTCTGACCCCACAAAACTCAGTAATCCCCCAGCTCAAACCACAGCATTAACACAGAGAGACCAGTTGCTGGTTGTGCAAGAAGGCAGTAAAGCTACACCCTAGGAAGGGGTACACAGAATGAAAAGAGATAAATGTTGGAAATGTTATGATACTGCTGCCATTCTGGCAGGCAATAATTTTTGTAACTGGCTTCACACATATTAAGTTACTACTCGGATTTTGTCGTACTCCTGCTCATTACCAGATGAACTCAATGAAATTATAATGTACATGACTCTCACAAGTAAGAGCTTCAACTTCCTAATTACACTTATTTATGCCCATAGGTACATACGTATATATGTACACACATATAATCTAAGGAAAGCATATGTATGTTTCTGCCTTTAAATATCGAGGGTTTTTACAGCGATTGTGTGGAAATATCTTTTGTATGTAATTTCAGAGGAGCGAAACAGTAGACAGTAAAATAAATGAGCATTGACAAATACTTTTTAAATTCTCGGTGAGATAACCTAGAAGTTTTAATGTCCATTCCTTGCATTAAAGCCATACCTGGTGAGGTATTATTTATCAAGATAAATCAATTTCCAGTCTCAACTGTTCAACATACCATATGTCATCATTCAATCTTTTGAGGAAAAAAAACTTACAGAACATAGTGTCTTCAAAGATGACCACCATTATATTTCAGGGCAAATAACAATTCTCTTTTTTTTCTGGGTGGGATTTGTGCTGCTGTTTGTCAACCACACCTGGGAAAATAATTGTTTGTATATGAAGGTGGTAACTTTGTCCTAAGACTACCTTATATTTAAATCTTAATATCTTCCATTGTCTTTTTTATAAACAGAAAAAGAAATCTTGGATGCTCTGCAGAAATGCTGAAAACCTCACGCTTCCTTCAGTATGCCTTAGAATTAACCACTACAGACTACCTGCAAAAACAAAGAACATGTCTATGATTGCCTTGTCCTTCCCGTTCTTCAGATACTTGATAGTGGTCACTGGGATGAAAATTTTTATTTAAGAGGATCATGCTCACATCATTTGACCTTTCAATTATCAGGATAAAACCAAACTTCAGGACCAACTAAGTGAAGTAGGAATAAGAAGTCAACTTTTATTTGCATTGTAAAGGGACATTTAAATGAAAGTTAACAGAAGTATTGTTTACCTTGGAGCTGATCATTTAGATGGCCATATAGTAAGGATGAAGACTGTAGCAAAAAGATTTCAGGTTTCCTGAACATTTGCTCCTTGAGGTGAGAAACAGAAAGGGAAGCTTAAAATTCCATGTCAAAATAATTGCTTACGTTTTCTGAAGGTGCAAATTTGTCAATACTTGTAGTGAGGTACAAAGTGCATGGGTTTTAAAGTGATTCACTGAAAGTGACCAATTAGTCATGTCATGTAAATGTATTAATGTGATTTAGTCAAAAGTTCCTATTTCATGGAATTTTTGCCTCTAAATAAATTTGTTGAATGAAGTGGAATTCTTTTCTAGAAATCTTGACGGAATAAATTGAGGCTGATTTGCTGGAGGACCATGGGAACTGCCAGCCAGTCAGTTTCATCTCCGTACCTGGTATGATTATAAAACACATGAACCTGCAAAGATATATTAAAGCATATGGGAGACAAGCAGGTGATCAGGGACAGCAAACACGGCTTTACCAAGGGCAAATGATCCCATGGTCTCCAGTGATGGGCTGACTGCATCAGTGGACCAGGAACCTTCCAATATCATGTACCCGGACGTCTGTAAGGCCTTTGATATGATCCCCCACAACAGTCATGCTGCTAGACTGGAGACACATAGGTTTGATGGTTAGACTGTTACATGCATAAGGAATTAGATAGTTGGCCTCTTTTGAAGATTTACTGTCCATAGTTGTGTCCAAGTGGAAACCAGTAAAGAGAGGCATCCCTCTAGAGTCTCTACTGGGGCTAATACTATTTAATGTCTTTTTTAACTGCACAGAAAGTGAGAAAGACTGAACACTTAGCAAGTTTGCAGATGACACCAAGCTGTGTGGTGCAGCTGATACACCCACGTGAAGCGACACAATCCAGAGGGACAGACTTAAAGGTATGTGCCTATGCAAATCTCATGATGTTCAACAAGGCCAAGTCCAAGGTGCTGCACCTGGGCTGGGGCAATCCTCAGCATCACTACAGACTGTGGGATTAAGAGATTGAGAGCAGCTCTACTGATAAAGACTTGAGGGTACTGGCAGATAAAAACCTAAATATGAGCTAATGACTTTTAGTGAAAGAGAAGGCTTAGGTGGGATATGAAGAGGAATACTTTAGGTGTTGACACTCAAAGGTGTTGAGACACTGGAAGAGGTTGCCCAGAGAATTTGTGAATATTCCATCATTGGAAAAGTTCAAGTCCAGGTTGGATGGGGCTTTGAGCAACATGATCTAGAGGAAGGTGCCCATGGCAGAGGGGTCAAACTTTGAAGTTTCTTTCTAACCTAAACCATCCTGTGATTTTGAAATGACACTATAGACAGAGCAAATGTTTTTCTGTTTTTCTTTGATATTCACCACTCTAGGTCTGACGTTATAGAATAAAAACTGGAAATGACCTGCAAAGACCTCCTCAACTCAGAGCACATAAGAATATTGCTTTAGCTGTTAGTAACTAGAACATATACCTCTGGAAAGCTTACAATGCAAGTATATGAATGAGTTTCCTAACAGAGATGTTGTACAAATAAAAACAAACAAACAAAAAAAAAAATTAAAACCTATATCACTCATTACACATTAGAGATATATTTCTACTGACATATGTAGATATATATGTAGATATATAGAGGGATATAAGTAGACCTAGATCCATAGACCTTTTAATCTAACCTCTGTCTCTAAAATTATATCAAAATAATGATAAAACTCTATTGACAGAGGTACAGATATAGATACATATATACACAAATACATGTAAGTTTTCATTACAGGCAATGGAATTTCAAGGTTTTTAAAATTTTCAGGCTGATTAGCATGAAGTTTAATTAGTACTGATTAACTAGAGGTGAAGGAAGTAGAAAATTAATGTGACTTATTTATTTTTTCCATTCTACCACAATGTCCCCTTATTTATGTTGCTCTAAAGTTTTTTGGTGTTTTTTGTTTTTTGGGTTTTTTTTTTCAGATTTCAGCTTTCAGTCTGTAAAAAATATTGATTCTGATGCTATTTGCAAAGAAAGGACATAAACTGCAACATTCATTTTGGTCCTATTTTTATTGTAGCTTCTCACAGTATTGCATTTTAAATGATCTTATAATAAGTAATCCAGAAATGTTTATGCTGCTTCAGCTTTGTGAATCCACTCTTCTTGGAGAGGAAGCCAGATTTCCTTCCTTCCTTCCTTCCTTCCTTCCTTCCTTCCTTCCTTCCTTCCTTCCTTCCTTCCTTCCTTCCTTCCTTCCTTCCTTCCTTCCTTCCTTCCTTCCTTCCTTCCTTCCTTCCTTCCTTCCTTCCGTCCTTCCTTCCGTCCTTCCTTCCGTCCTTCCTTCCGTCCTTCCTTCGTTTTCTTCCTTCTCCAGAGAACTAGAGATGCTTTCAACCAGGTTGGCAAAGTTTCCTCTAGTAGCTCTAAGCATGGTCTTTAACAATTACCCTGGGTTATTCCCTGCATGTTTCTGCCCCACTTTTTTATTTGTAAAATATTTATTTGTTATTTGAAAAATTATTCAGCCTCTAGGCTTTTGGTTTGGGGAGTTCTATGAACTACAGTCTCAACACATTGGAGACAGAAAAAAATCATAGAGGGTCTTTGTATATTTGAGAAGTTTATCCTTTACACCTATTTTTTTTTCTGTATCGCATATAGTCTTAATTCTTTGGATCTATATTGTAGGGATGTGTAAGGAAAATTTGCTCTGAAATGCATATGTGAATTTCCTGAGAATACATTAAAATGGCACATAAATTATTAGAGTGAGTATCATTGTTAGAAGTGCTAAATCTTTCATTCAAGCAGTGCTCACATATATGTTTCTGGATGTGCAACACTGGGCCTTTTCCTAAATCCTTATCTATTAGATTCAACATTTCAGTAGGGATGACCATATTTTGAGCTAAATGGTGCTTTTCTCTCCCTTTCCTGAATCCAAGCTTCAGGGAAAGATTCTCAACCAGTAGATTTTTTTGGCCAATGGTAGCTGAAAACAGCTGTACTAATGTTTTTGGGAGTTTCTTCTCTTTAATTGCCTTTAAAAGTGATTGTGAGCACATTAAACACAAGACTTTTTTTAAATTTGAAATTCCTTTTGCTTACTGCAGAGATTTGGTACCATAAGTAGATTTTTCAAGAAGACAATAACTGGAAGAGCAGGTAGTACCAGAAGCTTGAATTTTATGAAAATGTGACAGATGTAATTAAAATATCACAAAATAAGTACTTCAAGTAATGTGTGAATTTTCAGCTTTGATGCTACTACTACTATTACTACTGCTAAGCAAAGAACAATTACTTTCAGTATTGTTCATCTCCGTGAAGCAACTTGAAGAGATTAATTAATTTTGTTTAGAACACAAGGGATTTTACTTATTGCCTTACTCTAGAAAAGATGTATATCCAACCAGATAGCTGTCTTGACTAGGAAAGAAGTCATATATAACACAAATTTAAAACCATTAAGAGTAAGATAAAGCTCAATTGCTGGTAATCCATGGATTGCAGATAACAGGAAAGAATGAAGGAACTACATTACTTTTTTGATACAAATCCATTTTTCCTGTGAGTCTGAATTCTCATTAGTAATGAAATTACCTTTTATATTCAGGAAGCAAATGTAAGGATTATTGCAAATCTTCTAGGAAATGGGAAAATATTTTCTGTAATTTAATATTTTATGTTTACTCCGAGGAAAATAGAATTTTTTTATCAGATAGCATCATTATAAGAACACAGATTCAACGCTCATTTTTACACCGGGTAAGGGAAATACACAAAAGGAATTTCACTGGCTTCAGTGGGACCAGTTTTATTGCAAAATGTTACTTGTTCTGAATACAGGTTCTGGAGTGCAGCACAAGCACAAACAGCTCTCCTGACAAATAGTTTAAACAACTACAAGGATTTCCTTTTGAAATTAGTATGTTTCCCTGATTTTTTTAACTTTTACTACACAGGCAAAATTATTTCCGTAAGATTACCCAGAGCCAGCATCTTTGACTTAAGAAGAAAGAACATTTTTACAGTACATTCCCACTACAAAGTTTAATGTTTAAATCCACTAATATGGAAAACAGTGGCAAAGAATAATGCAAACCATGTTAAAGTATTGTAATAAACAACAAAGTAAGCAGAAAAGGTCAGCCAGCATGCAGCACTATAAACTTAAACAAACCCATTGTAATATATTGCTTTGTACAAATATTTTATTAACTTTCTCGAGGATTCGCATGAGTTATGCTTGGGTTTGTGTCTCTAGATGCATGTATACATGCATGAAGGTTTGTGTATATCTATATATACATATATACATTATATATGTACATGTACATATAACACAGTTCTGTTCATAAACTGGGGCTATTTTTATCTGTTAAAATCAGATGTGAGTAGTTTACTGATGCCCTCAAATCATACAGAACTTATAACTGCTGCATTATAAAATGCTAAATTTCATTTTTTCTGTGCCCATTTTTCCTTTCAAACTGAAGTAATAAGATTAACTTCACCCTCATACCTAACTCAGACCTTTTTTTGCTTTGCCTCTTCATCTCCTTAGGAGTAAATATTGAATGATGGAGTGCAGAGGAAATAAAATCCGAATATTTTAGTAAGATCTTAAGCTGAGTTTTTTAGATCATTATATTTTCAAATTTCCGTTATTGAACACTTTTTACACGACTTGATGTTTTATCGAATTCTTTTTAAAGACGTGCTGAAGTATAAATGTCAAATTCTGCACCACTGATTATCAATATAATAGATCATATTTTGGAAAGTAATGGCTACATCTAATTATGCGTGTATATATTGCCAGGAGGCTTGTATACATCATTAATTGACTTCAACTGAACTATTAAAAATATTAATTAAAATTAATTTAAAAATTAATTCAGATAATCTCCTTCTGAGAGCTATTGTGTAATTTGTTTAAAATTATGGAAAGGCCTACTGTTTCCATCCCCAAACATGAATGCATTATCCACAATTTTCTCTATTTCACAGAATCTCTTCTTGGGTGTAATTTACGAAGATCATGTTTTGAATCTGGACAAGTGCTTTAGGAGATCTTTCTCAAGACACTTAAGTACAATGGGAAGAATGTGTCAGTATTTTTTAGAAAGTGGAATCCTTGAGTGCCAACATGTGTGGCCCAAAACTTCAATATTATTACAGGATAAACTTCCATGAAGGCAGTCGTTCTTTCTCTCAAATACAACCTCTGAGGACAAAACCAACTGAACACCATCTACCGTCTAGAAAATTTGTACTTACCTAAAACTCATTGACATTTGCATATGAGGAGGTAACATAATATGAAAACTATGTTTTTCTGAGATAGGGAAACAGAATCCAAAGTGATGTTGTCTGGATGTTGCTATTACTCTTACTACTAAAAAGTGTGAATTTAATTATAGAAGATTGCATTTTACTAGCAAAAGAATGCACTGGCCATCACTTGAAGCACTCCATTTTGCAATTGCAGAAATACATTTACTGAGAAACATTTGTGGTCATTGATGGTATTAAGTATTGAAGATAAAGATATTTTTATGAACGTTGATGTAACCATACATAGAAATTGGAGGGCTGGGAGGCCCCATTTTATCCCTGGCTCTGACACAGAGCCACTCTGTAACTGAGACCAAGTCTCTGTGTGGCACTGTGTATGGGATGACAATAATGCCACCCATGTCCTTTTCTAATCTTCCCAAGATTGCAGAACAGATTATAAATAGCATACTTCACTTCCTGACATTTCTATAATAAAATTACATACTGTGTATTAAAAAATTCCTTTTTAAAAAACATGTTGAGCCGCCTTCTGAGCTGCAGTATACATGCAGGATTTTTCCTTTTTCCTGTAGCTCGTAGTATTTTCCCAGAAGTAACCAAGCCTCAGTTTCGCTAGGTTTTTGCACTGCAGATACATAGTATGATTTGATCAAGATTCATATCTCCTGTTCAGTCATGCTCATCAAGTAGTCCTCAATGCCACTGGGGCATTTTTATCACTATCAGTCACTGAAAGTCAGGAAAATAACTTGCCTTTTAACATTCAGCAATTTCCTATGTGTTTAAAAGGCAAGAAGAGACTGACTGTTTTTGCAAAAAATCTTTTTGTTCATTTCCCGTTGCTTTATTTTCCTTCTCGTCATACCACCTTTAGCAAAATTTTGGATTTAGTTCTATAAATTATTTTCATAATCTTCCTCACTCATATAAAGAATGCAGTTAGCTTTTACTCGGGCATCTCTATTCATGTTCAAATATTAGTGCTTCTGCAGATATTTGCATGTAACACCTGCTGCAAGCCTTAGAAATTCAGAAGGCATTCTGATATGAGTGGGAGATGCATTTTTCTCTAGGTTTTTGCTCCAGTTACCTCCTGCAGTTAAATAGCTCTGACTTAATGGAAGAAGCACATATATTTATATATCTATATTGTCTTATAGTCCAGCCTACGTACCCCAGTTTTCTTATATGATATCTCCTGAACAAACTCATGCTCAGAGAAAATTGTCAGTCTTGTTACTCTCCGGGTCTACTTCTCAAACACTTCTGCCAGTAGATTCCCTGCAACCCATGTTGTACAGATTCAGAAACCATGTACTGATGCCGGAGATAAGTGAATGTCAGAATTAAGTTGTACAGTCCTTTCAGCAGCATTATGGGTGATGACATTTAAACTAGTGGATTTCGGTTATTACATTTTGTTTGGTGAATAGGTCAGGGAATGAAATCATTGCTATTGGCTGATCCCATGACGAGAGGGCGTCTCTGCCAGTACCAGGCAACTGCTGCTGAGATCAGCATCCTTGTGGAGCAACAGCTGGGTGAGAGGAGAGCACAAATCCCTGCTGCTGTCTGGAGAGGAGGACAGCATTTTCAGAATAGTCACTTCTGCAGACAAACATGAAAATTCTGAAAGCTTCAAGCAATTTTACCATGGACCTGTACAAAGCATATGACAGAGGTGTTTCTCCCCACATTTTCTCTACAAATTGCATCACAAAACTTCTTTTTGTGCTTAGGTGAGATGTACTGGTTACACACAAATCATAATATCCTACATTAATGGCTACAAGACAATCTCTGAAATTAAAAACTCTGCTTAGTTCACACAAAAAGCATATGAAAAGCTTTGATTGTTGAATTCACTCTATCAAGTTTAAAAAGACTTGGCAACTATTTTAAGTACAAGTAGTAATATTACTGATACAGTTGCATTTCTCCATTTAAAATTGATCTTGTTTACCTAACTTAAAAAAACCCAAACCAAGAATTATTTATTTCACAGAAGTTTGACTGTATAATGCTTTACATTTTTGTTAATAGAAAATCACATTACTGTAAACATATTTAATTCTCTCTTGAATTTACATAATTACACAATGAAGTACAAATGACAAGAAAATATCTTTTATCAGACAGATTGACATATAGATAGCAATATGCCTTTTTTAATAACTAATATAATTCAGTAATAAATTTATTAATAGTCATAGACAAATTATAACATAAGTCTTCTGAATATTTAATTAGTTCACTCAATTTTGGGATTAAAATTATCATTTCAGGAATGGAGAATGACTTGGAATGAAGATTTTTAAAGATCTGTCATTGGGAATTCCTATCACTATGACCAATATTATTTATTAAACAAACCTTTTGATCTCATCTCCAAAACTAGTACAAGTATTACACTTGTCTTTTTATCCATATTTGTCTTTAGCATGAGTATCTAGTGTAGTACTGAGCAATGAAGCATAATCCTGCTGCAGTTTCAATAAAATATTACTTTTGTCACTTTTATCCCTTAAATCAGAGCAAGACTCATAGGTTGGTTCTAAATTTGCCTGCTGAAAATGGAAAGTGCTTTAAGAAAATATTATTCTATTTTCTGAATTATGACTTAAATCTGTGACAAGGTGTGTGGCTGCTGTATGCACGTTGCCTTACAACAGCAAGGGATATCAATTTCCTTTTAGTTCATATACATCATTCTTTCTTTGAAGCTCATACAGTGAAATTGAATGGATGTGACAGCATGTCCCTTGCATGTGAAAAGGCAAAATGTCTTTCAATTGTTTTCTGCTGGTTGCTTCAGAATCAAGTGGTCAGTTTGACCTTTTATGCTTTCTGCATTGCTTTCTGTGGGACCCTCTGATTGTATGTATTAGGCTGACAAGGTAGTTTGGAAGCACTTCTGGAGAGCATTCTTGCACTTTAAGCCTGTTGACTGGCTTACTGCTACGGATATCCAAAGGGACATCTCCCTCAGCTCTCAATCTTTATGAACCCTGAGCTTCCCCCTGTAACACATATAAAAAATCCTACTAATTCTTCTACTTTCACTAAAGAAAATTTTAAAAAGCATTAGTACTTCATTCTTAGTATTAGCAAAGACCTCCTATTTTTTTCATCCTACTTAACCAGGGTTGTTTTTATTAGATGTATTGGAAAACACCTATGTGAAAAAGAAAAGAAAAGGGGGGTAGCTTCTATCTGGACAGGTGTAAAAGCATTCTGCACAAAACTTAGGCTATATTGCTACTCCTAAATGGCAGGAAAAACTGAATAATGTATAATAGTATTGTCAAAGAGCATATGCATTGCTAATTTTTTAATATGCACAAGTAGTTGTCATATATACAGTATCAGAAGTTTAGATTTCAGCAATTTAGTGTGTTGTTTTGTGGGGCTTTTTTTAATAACTCTGTAAGAGAAATATCCCCAAAGTGCTCTGCTGACATTGCCCCTCCACTCCCCCTTCCCTCAAAAGTATCGGCATCTTCAACATTTTAGACACTCCGGGAGAAAGCATCTGCTCCTTTGCTGTCGGCAGTCCTCATGCTAGAGAAAGTTGATCTACTCACCCGGGCTGTGTGTGCGAGCCCAGCTCCGCGCTGCTCCTCTACCTGCTCGCTGCCTTCCGCATGTCACCGTGCCTCCAGCGCGGAGCGCGCTCGCCGCTCACTAGGGCTCCCTCTCTCCCGGCATCACTTTTAAGTCAGGCAGGCAGCGAGGAGAAGCCAAAGGGACTCTCTGTCTGATTGGTTTCCATTCAGCGCCCCTGATTAATAAAAAGCGTCCCTCGCAAGGAGAGGTGTTGCATCCCCTCACGGAGATGTTGGTGCTGATAGAGCCGCAGTGCTCAGCGCCAGGAGGCTCGGGGCTGGGGGGACAGCACGGCGGCTTTGCCAGCCAAACAGTGATTTGCAAATGAATGCAGTGGGAGGGTTCAGAGAGGAGGGCTTTGTTAAGGACCCTCTTATTAACTGAGGCTTTAATACAGAGGCTGATGTTACCAGCTCAGTTTGGTCTGTTTTAATAACAGAGGTAAAGGTATACTCCCCCCCCGCAACCTGTGAATTATATGGAGAAAAAACAAATTACTCTAAATATCTATACTAGCAACCCAGTGTCATTGGTGTGCAATACAGACTGGAGAATGCAAAATTATCCTCTAATGCTACTACGGTGACAAATGATTTTAAGGTGAAAGAAAGCAAAGTATGTGAGATTTCCCTGTGTGCTCAATAGGTTTACAGCTCTAGTGTCACTTGCAGCTATTGATATTGATGGGCTTGTCACTGTACCTGAAAGTGAACATAATACAAAGTTGCAAGGGATGTTTTGGGAATTGTGACTAATAATGTTCAAATCATTCACAGAAATAAACAGTTTTGCCAGCAACAATAATGAATCTCCTGGTTTCTGGTGCAGCCTGTTTGGGTACAAGTAATCACTACTCACTACTATGACACCAGATGTTCAATATTACAGAATATTGTGGTTTGCTTGAGCTATTATTTTCAATTAAAGAAAAATTTAGTTTATTAAAATAAGAAAACTGGAGTATCCTAAGTTCTGGTTTTAGCAAGTTGTGCCTTCTTTGTGGCTTCCTGGGTGCTAAAGACTATTTGAGTCAACGACATAAGATAAAAATTTGCAACGGATCTTGTAGAAACTGGTTGACATTACTTTCTGTATGACAAACCCTAATGATAGCTCTTGTGGGCATCAATAGAATAGCAGGAAATGCTGCTAAGTGTAGTTATTGAGTCTTGTGGCATAATTAATTTAGTACCAACACTTTCTCTTAGAAAGATGAATCATGATACTGGTTTGTAGTTATGAAATTTTACTAGGGCTGTGCTTTCAGTAGTTGGGGTGAAAAAAGACACGGATTTAATCTGGTGGTGAAACTGTACTATTACAAAAAGAAAGATTTGCATCAAATAGCCAAGTGAGAAATCTAAGAGGCTTTTTTAAGCTCTTGTTATTGCTTTAGTACTGTCAATGATGAGCTCAGCAGACTCATATTCACAATTCACTGTACCTGGTGAGAATTAATTCACCATTAGATCTCATTCGAAATTATTAAGGGATTGATGCAATTCATAGACACCAGCCTTTCCATTTAATTAAATGGCAGTAAAATTGGGCTCTGAATGAACTAGGTCTTTGAATGCTACACATCCACGAAAACAATATTTGCATATGTGTTACAGACTGCAGATTTGGGTCTAATATGGGAATATCAGAAAGCCAAATCCAGACTCAGAAAAAAATCAATTAATGTAGTTCAGGTAAAATACATAAAACAATGTTCTAATTAGTATCTTCATTTCACAGTGAGTCCACTTCAGCAATGGAACTACTGGGAAAAAATATTTAGTATAATTTTTGCCCCAGTAATTACATGGAAGAACAAAAAGAAAAGCTACTGACAAGTGAATATCTCTGATTTCCTCAAGTCCCAGTGCAGATTTAAATCTTGCAGCTCCTAAAAGGTATTTTCTTAATAGGAAGATGTCTGGATGATAAAAGGGCATGAGTAATGGCTCTGCTTTTTTTTCATTGTGCTGGCTTTTTCTCACTCTTTTGGCTTCTGTTCGAGAACATTGTGGCTACTCTGATCAATAGTAGGAGACCATCCAGGTATGAAGGAATCCCTGAAACTGCAAAGATGAACAAAGTATCTTTTCATAATATTTTCTTGAGCTTATACAGTGGCATCTGGGGATCTGGCCCCTGTTTAAAGGTAGGCATATATCTGCTCAATACCAGTCATAGGACACTCAGATAAATGGAAATGGCTCCATTTGATATCAATGCCATCTACAAATTTGTAGTAAAACAAGCAACACTATTTATATTAGACAGCATAAGGCCTGCTCTATCTATCTATTTTTCATTGTGATTAAAATACAACACAGTAAGTACTATAGAGAGGAAATATTGAAATTATGTGCCATACATTTACAGAAAAAAAGAGCATTTCTACAGCAAATAGTGTTGCATGATGGGGATATAAAGTTTTGCAATATGCATTGCAAGTGGAATATACATTAAAAGTAGGCCAAAAAGGAAAAAGCGTAGGTGTGACAGCAAATAGGGAGATGGGTGGAAATCTAAGGCTGTGCTCTAACATGCAGAAGGCTACTCCATATAGGGGAGGAATACAAATTTCTCCTTCTGTAAAGGAGTGGGCAGTGGAAAGAGAGATGGAAAAGCAGAAAGTGCACCGAAAGGATAAGGCAGGAATGCTTGTATTGCAAGACAGGCTTCACTTCAGTTTTTATATTTTATGAAGACTCTTGGAATCAGATCTCTTCTCTTTTTACTCCTATTCATCTTTCTTTCTTTACCTTCACAAAGATTTGTTTGCTAGCATCCATGGGAAGCAGGAAACAGTGATTACATACCTAATCTTCATTGAAATTCTAAACATTTCCTTGTTTCACAGAGGCTAAGATCACTCAGAAGTACATGGAGTTGGGCTGGTTGCCATGTTAAATCATTCTGAGTTCAGTCACTGTTTCCCATCAGTTTTTCTTTTCCTGACATATTTACACTTAACTTGTTTAAACTGAACTAAGTGCAAATAAAACTTCAGAAGGGGAAAGTAATGATCCATTTTTCCCCCTAGATTTTTTCCATCTATATGTAGTCAGAATATGATGTCTAGGTCAGCTGGTGGGACTGTTATCTCCTTTCATCTCTTCCGATACTTCTGATAAACCAAGGCAGGCCTGAATTTTCACAAATATCTGTTCCCACATGTCCTAGGGTCTGTAAGGAAAACTTGGTATGGAGTTTGATTGAAACAACTTCCCTTAATTTTGCTATTTCAATATGAGTTTTTTCCATTGCAAGAAATCTTAAATATGTATTTAATCTTTCTCAAATAGGAGACTGTGCTACGTCAAAAAAGAACTGTGTTGAACAGAATAGAACAATCAAGAAACATATAAATAAATAAAGGCTTCCAGAGATTCACAAGAACTACCCCAGCAATTTTGTAACTTCAGCTCTGCTAATTTTCACCAGAGACTTTAAGATTATGAAAAATAAAGAAACTGGATCGAGTAATTAACACTAGTTGAAAAAACTCATCCTAAAAACATCTGTATTTTTACTTAGTCAAACAATTCAGAAGAATGATATTAGTTTCTTTTCCAGCTTTTCTCTCAGCTTTCTTCTCTTTTTCTGTGAAAGACTGTAAATGATCCATTTGTTAAAAATATGATCAAGTGTACGACTTAGAAAAATTGTTGGAACATTACTGTGTGAGTCAACACAGGCAGGCAGCTGGAACAACCGCAAAATCACAGCTGAAATACAAAGAGTAAATTTATTTCTTTGACTCACTAACTGTGAAGGATCCTGAATCACTTGGACGGAGACATCCAAGTGGGAATAGAGGAACCATCAGGCTCAGTCCATCCTTGTGAACAGTGGGTCTGTTGTTTGCACCCATTTATCAAGGATCTGTGCATGTGTAGTTTGCCACCATGCTGAGGTCTCCTCAGCTTTAATCTTCTCTCTCCTGAGACAGGGAGCTCAAGCACGTCTGTGTCTTTGAGTCTCTCAAAACACCTACACCTTCTCCACGCAGAGATTCTTCTCAAAACAGACAGAGAACAAACAGCAGTAGGCGTAATATGTGGGGTTTTCCACTCTGTTATTTTCTAGGCCTTGGCATTCCCAGTTGCAAGGTCACCTGAGAGAATCTACTATCCTCCTCATCATTGTTCTGCTTTTTAATTTCTTCCCAACTATTGCTAAATCTGACAAGCATGAGATTTTGGCTGCCCCTAGCCTATGTATATACTATCCAGAGGATAGGACATAAGAGAGAGAACAAGAAATCTTCTATTCCTTTCCCACAATTGAGACTCTTCCTTTGATAAAATTATGCGAGGAACAGCCACTCTGTCTTGTTTGGAGTTATATTTCTGTATATGACTCCAAGTTCCCAAAAAAGACATGAGAGGAGGGAAGGCATGTATGTGGGAAGGAACCCATGTCAAGACCAAAACATGATAAGAACAATTAGACATTGCTAAACTCTGAGCTGTTTTTCAAAAAATTATGAAGTTAAAACATATGTATAAAGCAATCCAGTGTTACACAAATCATTGGATTAGGCTAGGATATCTCCAGGGTTACTTGTGGTTTTGATTTGGGAAATACAGCAGTAAAAGCTTTAGTTAAGAATATGTGCAATAATTAGTTTCATAGCCTAATAAGTATACTCTCTTTACAGCATTTTAAGGTAAATTAAATACCTAAATTTGATTTTTTCCCTTAGCTTTTAAAAAACCCAATAATTTCTTTAGATTGTTGGCACAAAATGATTGCTTTTATTTGCCATACGAATGCATATTTACATACATGCACCTCTTCTCCATTTATTTCAATGAGAAAGTTTGTTTATCTCAATCGGTCAAGAAGCAAGAATAATATTGTAGTTAACTTGATTTTGTGGGTTAAATATGTAAAAAAAAAATCTTAGAAATCACTAGTACTTTCAAATTTGTTATTTACTTGTTTTTTTGTCATCCATAAATCAATTGTACTGATCCTTCCTATCTTGCTTTTTTCCTCAGTCTGCTGATATACTGTTTTGAAATATTAAAATTAGATAAATCTGGGTTAGGTTCTGCTAAACTGAAGTTTTAAAACGTCAGGCCAGATTTTATAGCAGCAAAGCCTTCATGTTTTCCAAGTATTTAATCAGTTTAAAGCTGGTGAAGATTTTGAAAGTACATAAACCCAATCTAACTATGTCTAAAAAATTGAACTGTTCAAATTTTTTATCAATTTACCAAAATGACCATAGAAGAATGATTTATTACATGCACAAAAAGTAGATTTCAGTATGCTAAAGTAAAATTGACAAATATTAGATGGAAGGCACATGAAGAGAAAGTGAAAATAAAACAATATACATGAAAGTATGAGTGTCAAGCTGAGTTTCCAGTCATAATTCTTTTATAAGCTGACTTACTTAGAACTTTATTTTTCAGCCTTATATATACACTTTTTGCATGGGTAACTAGTCCTGGTCACAATCTTTAATACAGATTTTTTTTCTTGGAAATACTGGTTCACTGAAAGTATTGACAAATCTTGGTTGCTTTTTGTTTATTTTCTTTATCCATGCTTTGAGGGCAAAACTGTAACCACATGATTCCTGCATGAAATTAAATCTTTCAAAATTATTTTAATTGTTTTGATTGACCTGATCCAACTAGATATCCTTTGTGTCTTGTTCTGCAAATATTTTGAAATCGTTATGCTTGGGGGTAAGACTTCTCATTTCCCAGAATATTGAAAAATCACATTGAATGGAAAATTTCTTGCCTTTCTACAGTAATTATCCACTTAAGTGCAACAGCAATACACTTTTCCAAAGTGTTCTTGTGAAACAAATTCACTTAATCCGCAGAGGTGAAATAAAGAAGTTATATATTCTTTTGATACAAGAAATAAAGTTAAGGCAATAATTTGATTTGGATAAGCTGAGTCCAATTTCCATTAAAAAAAAATCTCCTTACCTCCAAATATTAAAAAGATAAGGCTTAGTGAATATTGATAAAAATATGAAAGGAGCATACATTCCAGCACAGAGTGAGCCTCCATGTGCACCATGTACAAAAGAGAAGATCAAATCTGCAACAGTGTTTAAGTACCTTTTACAGAAAATAAGCATATAAACAAAGCATGTAATGCATTTTAGAAACTGTTCCCTTTTCACGGACAAACATAAACCACTCTACTTTCCTTGTTATAGAAACATGTCTTAATGGGCCACAGGAAAGACCTCATCTTAGATCAGGCATCTTGATCTGAAACTGCTCCCAGCCTCATTCAGGTGTACTCTCACACACACAAACACACAGACTAATTAACTCCCTACTTAACTGTTTCAGGGCTACAATAGAAATGCTTGTGGTTCAGAAGAGACATAAGTAAAGTGCTCTACAGTGTAAATGTCACCTGCTAACTACAGACACAGTGAAAATTTCTGAAAAGAAAAATAAATACTGCAATAGTTGTGACTTGCTAAGGAGCAGTTAGAAAATACTTTAACTCCACAGGAAATTTCCATCCTTAATTGCATAGCTAGAGGCCTTAGGAGCTTTGTACATGCACTGAAAAACTGATCAAGACTAACTGCTAACTATTTAACTGTCATTTATTCATAAGCTTGATGCCTAAATTCTTTGCTCAGAGTGTGTGACATATGACAGTTGTGAAGAGCTACTAAAAATTGTGGGAGGAGAGTTGTTTTCTTCGAACATTGAAGAAGAATCTAGTTTCAAACACAGTAAAAAGCAGGAGCAGTACCTTCTTTTAAAATGAACAAAAGCTCTGTCAGGTGATATTTTGCCCCTTGATACGATAAGGCAAAGGATGAAAACAAAACAGAATAAATTGGCTTTCATTCTTTTTAAATTAGGGTAAATGTGCATTCATAAATTAGTCTATTAACAATAATCTTAGTCTGTTGGTGCAGAATGTTCCCAGACCTCTTCCTCATTGTTCTCTGTTTATGGTTGCAAAACAATGCAAAAATGCATAATCTTCTCAGCACATGCTGTCGTACTTCACCAGTTTGGGAAATATATATTCTTTTTACTTAAGGTTATCTAGATGAACTTCTTCACCTTCTGTGTGGCAATATTCAAGTTTCATTCTACTATAGTCCTTGGAGCACAACCAGAAGTCTGATTGTGCTGTAATTGGATCTTGAGATGGAATTAATTCCACCTCTTATACTGGTCCAGAAGTTAGACAGCCACTTGAAGTTATTTCATGGATAATCAGTGGAAGGAGAAGGAGGTCTCCAGAGGAATATTCATCCCATTTTAAGATAGCTATTTGAAGAAAATTCAAGTTGCTAAGCAACCTCATCTGGATTTTTTTCTTTCTCTTGCTGACTATGGAGGGAACCCTGCTGAGAAACTCAACTGTTTGCCTAACTTCCAACTGCTTATAGTAGGTGAGGTAAATCCTGTCCTCTAGGTCCCAGAGTTCTGAAAAGACTATGACCCATGACGCCAATTATACAAGGTAGATAATTTCCCCAGACTTGTTACTTAAGTATGTTCCTGGTCATCATGATAGAGAGGAAAGAATGAAAGTACAGCTGAAAAAAGAGGTCAAGAAAGATTTTAGCATGCTATTATTTATTAAAACACATGATGGTAAGTTTTATCTCAGAGCTTGGCTTTGCCATACTGATGAATTATGAGAAGACATCTATCTAAATAATAGAAATGTAGCAATACTGAGAGAATAAACTATGCTATTAAATAGTTTGACCTGGTCAAATCAGTTAGTTCTAGTGAATTCATAGATTTTACTAGATGTGCATGCATAGGAGGTATGCAGACGAGTGAGAATTTTCTAGTCAAAAATATTTTAGAGTAGAAAAACAAGCAAAGCATTGAAACAACAATATCATGTTTATTCCTCTTGATAATTTTTTACTATAAGCTTCTTTGGCCATAATTTTATTTTAATTTTTTTTTTAAAGCCACTCTCAACTACCTGAAAAATTCTCTTTCACTCAACTCTAATAGCATTGCTCTCTGATGGGAGAAGAGTAGAAAGAGAATTAATAATGTGCTCTCATGTTTACATTTGTATTCTTTTATTATGAAAACCCTATGCCCTCTTTTATGGGACTGTAAACTATAGAGTGCTTGGTTTCCTGGACTTTATTTTCATAAAGCTTTGATTGATTTAATGTGATTTATATTCGCTAGTGAAAATATGTGGCTTCAAGTTCCATGGAATCATTTTTTCCCTAATACACATATATTTTTGGCAAATATTAAACAGAGGAGCAGAATTTTTAAAGGAGATCCCATTGTGGGAGGCTCTATTTAAGTTAAAGTATTCTTTACAAATATCGCAGGCAATACTGGTTAAATTATACTGAACTTCTGGATACTACATGAGGTTAATAGAAACTTCATTACCACATTCTTTAAGTGTGCACACAGCAACAGGTGAGCTCATAAAAGTTAACATAAAAGTACTGTACATTTTTGTTTATATATTGCCTTTACGTGACTTGAATTCAATACATTTTCTGCTGTTTTCCAAACACCTTAAGTTAGGTATGAGGATGGGAAAAAAACCCCAAAAAACAAACAGGAGAGAGAATAGATCACAATAAGAATAAAAAGAAGAGGGAAATGAGAGGAAAATACACTAGATAAATGCATCCAAACATGCAGCCTGATCATCTGGTTATTCTGTTGTCTAATAAAGCATCCAGAATTTATTCAGATTCAGAATATATTCAAAATCCAAAAAGATATTAGCATGTTAGTGAAAAGCAATATACAGTGCTCAAAGAATGCATTTTAAGAGGCACAGAAAAACTCAAGCTTCAAAATATCATCCTGGAATGAATAGGCATCCTCTTCAGATGGAGGCCAGATGGAGTATTGGAGTACTTTGTTTCTGAGTCCTCCCAAACAGCAAAATATTCAAATTGCTTTAGCAGACATACAACGTGTAGTTTAGATGCAGCTGTTTTTTTAAACCTGTGTTTGTATGAATCTCCAATACGGTGTTGTCACAATCAGCCTTTGCTATTACCTGTTTCTATTTTTGTGGTGAATAGCGGGCTTTTGTAGAACCTGGCAACATATTATGCTAGATGCTTTCAAAGCGTGCTGTAAGACTCTCCTTTACATTACTGAGTGTAGATTTAGGTTGGATATTGGGAAAAACTTTTCATGGAAAGAGTTGTTAAGCACAGGAATAGGCTGCCCCAGGAAGCAGATTGCTCACCATCCCTGTAGGTATTTAATCTGTACAGATCTAGTGCTGAGGGACATGGTGTAGCTGTGGATTTGGCAGTACTGGGTTAATGGTTGGACTTGATCTCAGAGGTCTTTTCCAACCTAAACTATTCTATGATTCTCTTGTACAGTTTAAATAGTGATAGTTCTCTTAGCATGAGTGTAAGGAATGGGAAAGAACAGCGCATATGAAACTGCTGAAATTACTTGTCTCAGTCATATAACAGCTTCAGGAATTTCCCTTTGTGTGCTGTGACTTCCCTAAATGATAATGTGGATTTCAGACCACTTTACAGGAAGCTGCTCAAAGCTTAATTGTTTCCACGTTGTCCTGGTTAGTTGGAAGTGAATGTGTACCTTCTCCTCTTTGACATAACAGCAGAAGTTTAGTGCACTGCCCACCAGCTGAGCAGCAGGAGTTTTCTCTATGGATATATTTTGTGTCTTTATGTTTAATTGTGGGGTTTTTTGACAGAGAGGAGAATGTTGTTAAGGGATTTTTTTCTTTTTTTTGTGGCAGTGGTGGTGGAGTTTTTTGGGGTTTTTTTGCTAGTTTTTGTTGGTTTGTTTTTGTTATTGCTGCTATCTTTTTCCAGTACAAGTACCACCTGTGCCTAAATGAATATTTTTTTTAGACCTCCACCTGCAAAAAATGAAGCATATCTTTGACAATGTTGAGCTGTTTCTCATCTTGTCAGGAGACATTCAGTATTTCCCAGCTCTAACCACTGCATTCAGGTCTGATGACTATTACACACATTGGTCAGGAAGGTAAAGTACTGATAAAAGAGTTTTGTTGTCTTGCACATTTTGTCAAATTGCAAATCACAGTACCCACATGAATATATTCAAGTCCTACCAATTTCCCATTTCTTTCTCTATGGGGCCCTTGAGTATTCAGGAAATATTTATTACTTAATTAAGAGTGGCCAGAAGCATGCACCTACTTGAAGATCAAAACTCATGAGGTTACTGGAATTAAAACACATCCAAAGATGTGAAAGATCTGAAAAGATGAACCAGAAAAACCAACTCGTAGCATTTCTGACCTTACTTGTGCTCATCCCTTTTAAAATTTTGTTTTTGAAAAAAATAAAGAAGAAAATTTAAAATTAAAGCTACATCAGCTGTAGCAGTATGGAAAATTAAATTAAGACATTAACAAACCCAAAACAAAGCAAACAATCTTTCTTGAAAGGATTAAAGTACGGGAATAAGCAATACAAGCTCCAAGTAATGTGTTGCAATAATTAAGCTGCCGGTAATATTTTTCCTTGATTTTGTTAGTAAATGATTTCTATCTCTTACAAATTACAGTATAATATTTTCTAATAGCCTTAGTTATTTCTGAAAACTCACTCTGCCTATAATTTTGACTGTAGATATTGTGGTCAATTAATATTAAGACTTAAGAATTATTAAGAATTATTATTGCCCGATTTTCAGTACAAATTTTAAAGCTTCATTGTTGTCCAGTTGCTACCAAGAAACCACCTTCATCATATGCATAGAAGTTGCAGCATTGCCTTGACGATAAATTGATGTATTTAGTGTTTATGGTGTCAACATGGTGATTCTCTTCTCTCAAGTCAAGGTAGAGAATTGAGGGCACTGTAATAAAAGAAATCTGCAGATTAGAGGCACTCATGGCTGGTCATATAGAAAACAAAGCATTTTTACACAGTGGAATCATTTTACTGTTTTAACATTGGGTTTGATGACATTTCTATTGTAAATATAATTTTCTAAACTTATCCAGTTGTTTATGAAAATGACTCTGAGCAAAATTTGGAGTCTAAGTACTCAACAGAATAAAAAAAATGCCTGTGCTTTAATCTCAGTGTGTTCAGCTGAGAGAGTCTACCATTAACAATTCTTTTGCCATAAAATGTGCAGATTCAATCATGGACTTGATCTTACTATACTGCCTGTCACAATTCCTCTCCTCACACATTGACCATGAGATTAGCTCAGTTACTCTGAGATTATTCAGTTGGTTGGAGCATAGTCCTAATAACACCAGGGCTGTGTTTCCATTCCTGTATGTGCCATTTTCTTAAGAGTTGCATTTGGTGATTCTCATGGGTCCCTTCCAACTCAAAACGTTCTGTGATTCAGTGATTAAAAATGGAACAGCCACCCATTTCTTGATCCCTTCAAACCAGATCCCTGGTGTGATCCTGCCTCAACACCTGCTTTTCTCTTAGAGCTCTGCTCTTTTCTGCCTTCGTCTGAGAAGGTATGAGGGGAATTGCACTCTCTTCTCATATGTCTAAGCCCTGAGAACCACTCTGCCACTCTTTAGTTTGCAAATGGATCTTTTATAGCACACAAAAACATTTGTAGGACTGTTAAAAAGGAGGCTTAATTAAAAGAATTTCATTTGCATGAATCTGAAGAGCTTGCATTGCAAAATTAATTCTCTCCTGCTAAGTGGCAAAACTAGTGCACCCAAAGGGTCCTTCATGTCAGGAAAAATACAGTGATTGTTTATTCTTCAGGCCTGTGGCCAGGATCAGTGTGGGGACTAGCTTACCAGGAGCTGCTAGATTTCCCTTAGTATAGGTTGCATCCTTTTATAACTACCCTCTGGGACTTTTTTCAAGACTCAATTTTCTTTTATCAATTCTAAATTATTTCTCATATTGTCTTTCAGTTTATATACCTTCTGCCAACCTTCTTAAAAGATTAAATTGAATTTGTTCCTCTTTCAAGTTAGGGATGCAGTGAGAGTGAGAAAAGAATTGGATAATATTCTACATGCCACTGATTAGCTTTAAAATATGTATTATCACCACAGTTTTAACCACAATGCCATTCATAATCCTAATGAAATCTTTTTTTTTTCTTAAATTCCACCTATGTGCAATTTATCCCGAGGAAAAATACCCTTGTTGACATTAAGGAGAATATAAATCCTAGAGAAATTAGACCACTGATGAAACTCAGTCTGTGTCAAACTGCCTAAAACTGTTTGTGGTATTGTGGAGCAAAGCAAGGTCTCCTGGGAAATTTCTCAGTGTGTCAGAAAAGGCATGTGGTCTGTGTGAACTACTGTTCTGGAGACATTAAAGACCTCCAAGATAAATTAATGCAACCCAGACACTATGCCAGCCTCTCTGTGATAATTCTGACACATTTCCTTTACCCCAAAGGAGCACCACACTCATTTAGTCAGATGTAATTTTTACTCTGATTGATAGTTGTTGCATTTAGAGATTAAAAATATCCCAAACCTACAACACTTCAGTTGTTGACATCTTAGCAAAAGCAGCAGGCAGTCATAAAGCCTCAGATTAATAGGGCTTCAGGGCAGATTTGCTTTATTCTGACAGTTTCTGTTTCATTCTGTTGTGCTCCTCTGTTGCCATAAGGTTTGAGTTCATTAATTCATTTTTAATAAGCAATAAGATTTTAATGCATAAAATGTAAATAATACACACAGGGTAAACAGGAAAATAACTGCCGACAGTTGTCCACATTTTTATAGAAAATGAAATGGTTTTGTTTCTTTTAAACATACTTAAGGAACTGTTTATTTATGATTTACTATTAGCATGATTAGTGTTTGCTAATACTGAATGTATAGAATAGCTTCTCCCATCTTTCTCAGAATGAATGTATTTTTAGAATTGCAAATCCAAGATTATGAGTTTGGCTTCCAAAAAAGTAGAGTAACAGCAGATTTTTTATAATTAGACAAGAATTTAATAATACTCCCATACTTTAAAATTGTTTGTGTGTGTGATTTTTCTTAAGCTCAATAATTGCCTTAAAGCACATACCCCGATGCAGAATTCTCATTTACTTACTGGTGAAAAATCAATTTTCTATGACTCTTCTCTGTGTAGATTTGGGGATTTAGTAAATAGAGCTGACTCTAATAGTGCTAATATTTCTTAATTTGGGATTTTTTTTTTTTTTTGTAACAAAAAATCTTAATTAAAAGCTAGTGAATGATGTGAATGAAAATTACCAAAATAAAAAAGAATTATTTTAAAGCAACCAGTCAGCAGTGTGGGTTTTTCTAGTTCTTGTTGTTGTCTATGCAAGATACAATACACAAAATCAAACTGGGTATGGACTGAAGGATTAGTTGGCTCTTCCTGTTATATTTTAGGGATTGTGATTTTTCTGGACTCATGTTAAATGGGAAAATTTTGATATGTCAAAAATTCTCAAAGGACAGGTAAATTGGTTCCTGACAGCTGTACTGATATGATCAAGTTTGTACAGCTTCAGGCTATAAATTAAGCTATCCTTTCAATTCTTTGAAACTGATGTATGTTATTATAGAATATTTTTCAAAGCAACATGGAAAAATAATAAGCATATTCATACTAAATGAGTATGATATATTAAGTATATATTTAAAATTGAACATAAACTTCACATGATGATAGTGTTATTTAAGTGTACTGGGCAAGGCATTAAAATAACAGGTTTGTGTTTGACACTGAAAGATTTGCTCATTCTCTTTTTTATACAAACTAGTGTTGTCAGTGTGACATTATCATTGCTTCCCTTCTAATTGCTTGTTTCAAGATAATAAAACTTTCTTCTCATATACAAATATGTTATTAATTCTTTCCTTTTTGCACACAAAGCGGTCCTTTAACTCAGCATGAGTTTCAAAGAGGAAATAATGGATGCTAGTGAAGATAGACTGAGCAATGTTCTGTGTGGTGAGCAAGCATGTAACACTTTCAGATCTCTCAGTCAGAAAATTCAGGGCCTTTGCAATGTGTGTGTGAGGGGGTTGTCTGTTTTCCTGTGGTGTTTTTTCAGTCTTCCAGTACTTCAGCAAATCAGATGGCAGGTTTTTAACAGAATCCAGGGAGATATATGAAGATGAAGATATGTAGTGATGCATCCTACAAGATTCAGCTATTTGGCTTCCAGGAGTACCCCTCTCAAGATGCAAATCGTTATAAAAACAAGGAAGGAAAACAAATAACTCATCAAGATCACAAGGTGAATACAACAAACACAATGAGCAGAGAGCTGCCAGAGAGGCCAAATTTCACACTAGGCAAAGAAAGCAGTCCATACACTTCAAGAAGCATTATTTTATATATGAATTAGTGAAAACTTGATGCTTAGACATCAAACTTTAAAGAGGCAACTTGACACCCAGTTCTTCCCTGAATACTTGCTGGTTAATGCTTTATCACCTAAGCACATTAGCACTTTGTAGCATTGCCATGGACTATAAGGTGATAAAAGAAGTGAATTCCCCAGTAGAAAACTTAGAAACTTTCTCTAATGTTTTGGTGTGTACTGTGACTGCATCATGCAGAGCAGTTCCAGATTCATTAAAATATAGATGTTGCTCCCCTTTCCTTCCCAATGGTGATTACATTCTTGTACTAAATCCTTCTTCAAACCACCCCATCTTTTTACCTAGCACTGGAGCACTTCATCTATAATGTTCCTTACGTCAGGAAAGTAAGTCCTGATAAACTGCAATGATAGCTGCTGAAATGTCAATAGCTGATAGAGAGTGCATGATTTTTGTAATGATGGAAAACTCAGTGCCTTTTTGTGGGAGAGAAACAGAAATCTGTGTTTCTCTTATTTAACTTTGTTTTTTCTTTGTGAAATAAACTAAGTAGATGTATGTTTTCTCTTATTTTATGGTTACATAAGAACAGCTGCATGCAGAACAAGAGTGCATCAAGGCTTATGACTGTATGATGCAGAAAATACACAAAATTCGAGGGGTTTAGTCCCTTGTCCATGGTTTATTGGCATCCTGATGCCAGTTGGGGTAGTCATGTCTGCTACAGCTTGGCTGGGTGTTTCAGTGTTATTCTTCACAAGTGAATCAGCAGTGCAGTACGTTTATACCAGTGCCAAGGCTTCCCAGACACGGCCAAACTGCTGCTGCATGGCGAGTGGCTTGTCTGACTATGGATGGTGTGTGTCACGTTTATCAGTTCTGCCACGTGCACAAGAGCTCTGTGTTAGCACAATTTCCTAATCATGAGCAAAAATATGGGAGGCTAATTCACTTAGGTAGAACTTATACTATGCTTTCTACAAAATACTTTTATAAGTACTTTTATAAGTACTTTTTTACCATCAAAAAGTAATCTAAAATTTGGTTATATTGATGGGAAATTTAAGTGATGAGCCAAACAAGAACATTTTTCTTTTAAATTAAAATTCTAAAATTATTTAACAAAATAATACTGCTAATTTTAAAGTTACTTTTTGTTTCCTACATCTTTGATTTTTTTAGAATTATAGCCAAAATAAAAATCAGAATAAGAAGGCAGAAACTTTCCATCGAAATTACTTTTAATTTGAAGTAAATATTTTATGTCAGGCAAACTTAACAGAAAAAAAGCCACAACAAAAACAGTTGTTCACAGCAAGGAGTCTAAACCAATCTAGAATATTTTAAAGATTCAGAATGTATTATATTTGCCCTCACAATATTTAAAAGTTTTGGTTGTGTAGCACAACCAAATATCAATTGTTAACCTCCACAAATAAATATATAAATACCTTGTTTACAGAGATGTTAAATTCCCTAGCATTAACCTTCACAAATAGATAAATACCTTGCTTATGGAGATGCCAAATTCCCTAACATGCTGTTAAATGACATGATGCGTTTGCACTGATGCTGCTCTTCCCTCTGGTGTGACATCTCCATGGGCCACTGTTTGTCGATGTCTTTGACAGATGAATCCATAGATAGGAACACGGGACTCTTCAGGCAGTAGGGCACTGATTAATCCACACCATTCATGTGCTCCCATCTCACAAGCAAACCATTCCTTTGCTCCTCTCACAGCATCTGTGACACTGCCTTCAGCAACCATTTCATTAGCCCAGCTACCCTATAATCATTTGGGAAATCAGCCGAAGGTTTTGTTCTATGGAAAACTCCATCTATTTCACAATAAAATTGCATGTAACTGGGATGGCATTGCTGAACTAACAGAACTGGATGTGTCTGCAGGAGAACATCTCTTTGTCTAAATTACATATAACATCCCAAGTATTAGATAACAGAGGTAGCTGTTCCTCTACTATGTGGTTATAATGTAAATCACCTCATAAAAGCAATAATGTGCTATCTACATTGAAGAAATGCACCTTGTATTTCTAGTGTAGTAATGGAATGTTCAGCCTTTACCTAACAGATAAACTTGAAAATCTAAATCAGATGTAGAAGCTTTTTTATTTGGTCAGCATGCTTTAATTTTTTCTCAATTATTCTGAGTTAAACAAAAGATCCAGATAATGCAAATAAATCAAAAGCAGTAGGGTTTTTTAATGTTCAGTTTAGCTTAAGTTTCATAATACAAATCCTTAAATTGTGATAAATATTTTCTAACAACATTTTCTTCCAAAATGCCTTCTATTTTCATTTCTCTGTGATAAAAATATTTTCATGGGAAGTTCTCAAAGAAATTTGGAAAAGTCAGAAGTGCATATTTATACTTTCAAAGAAGAAATTATTGTAGTGATATAACTGTTGAAGGATCAAGCACTGCACTTTCAGAAAACATGGTGCTAAAATTTATACTAAAAAAATAACAACACAATAATTACATAGAATTAAAAGAAATAATAACAACAACAGTTTTGGTGTTAAAATATTTAAGTTGACTCTAAACTAGCAAAACTCTTTTCTAATGAGTCTAGAAAGGAAAATTTGTAATGAGTGTGTTATGAAAAGGCCAGAAAAACATTTATCTTTTTATGCACTAATGTATTTTTTTAAGTTCACTTATAATCTTGAAAATCTTCTGAAGGACATTTAAACTTTCTAACTGAAATACTAATTCTACCAGAGCTTAGAACAAGTCATATGACTGTTATGGAGCCAAGTTTTCACCTGTCTCTATTGCATTAATCTCCAATTTTTAAGGATGTTTTGGGGTTTGATGCACTTGAATTCCAGTTTATTGTTTTTAAGTGATTTTAACACTCTGAACATGTGGATCATATGTTGCCACAGGACAGGTTGTCTGGATTTGAGAAAACATTAAATATTGCCTATTTTTATCTGAAGTTGCTTTTTCCCCATTTTTTTTCCCCCTTCCTTCTGTTTTTTTTTCTCTGGAGTCAACTGTGTAGCCAATGGGTTTAAATGGAAGAAGTTGCAGTTTCTAAAAATGCTCCTCCAAAAAAGATAATTTTTTTGGATGAGGAACTATAAGAGGGAAGTGGGCTACCTTACATATGAGTAACATTTTTAATCTCAAATGTTAGGCTTCTAAGATAAGCTGTTCCTTTGACTTTGTGAGATGACTCAGTTCTACAAAGTTATATGTAACCTTCACACACTGATATCCTTGAAGATTTATTCTCTACCTTATATTTCAAATTCTTAAATAAGATCCATTCATTCTTCAGTAAGAATTTGGTGGGAAAAGTTAGCATCTTTACATATTCAGTCACCACACCAAATTCTAAATGTCAAGGGCAGTTTCAATTGTTGTGACTGAGCTGCATTGTTAAGAAATATGTCTAATATTTTCTCTATTTCTCACCTACATAATTTCCAGCTGCAAACAATTGTTGCATATATAATAAAATCTGGTCTTTATGTTTTCTACAATTTTTATTACTCCACTAGCATCAGGATGTGTAAATGAGCATTTTCATTCAGCAGAGACAACCCCTGTAGAGAGTTTGTGATTTTTTTCATGCAAATCGTGACTCTAAAAAAATGTAATTACTTTGGGACAGTCTGCATACAGGTAGATGAATTTGATGCAAGTTTGTATAGTTTCTGTGTTATTCTGATTATTAAGGATTGCACAAGTTGACGGATTTCTTTGCCTCTCCTTCCTCATCAAAAGTTAAATCCTGGGTTTTGTTGTGTTTTCTTTTCGTTTGGGATATCTACTTAAACATCTGCCTCAGTATTTTGAATGAAATTCACCATATGCTTCTTTCAGACACTGGGACATTAGAAATGCAGCACTGAACAGAACATATCCTGTTATATTGTAAAAGGGAATTTAAAATGTCAGTTTACTCAGTCAGGTGAAAGTAATCCTATTCAGGGAAGCAATTAGAAGGGTTTACAGCTATTAGTTGTCTCAGGTCAGGATGATTGAAGAAAGAATCCTATTTATTTAAGTAAGTATGGAGCATTATTATTATGTGTACTGCCACAGTTTAAGACTTTATAGTCATTTGAAAAAACAGCTTTAAAAATTACTCCTCTATGCCAAATTATTTTATATATAGTATAAAAAAAAAAAATCTTGCTTGACTAGAAGCTACTTGGCCCTATGTAATTCCAGACTTTCTTGTATTTTGTTCCTATCTTAACCTACTTTTCCCTCATTCTTCTCATTTCTTCTTCTGCTTGAGTTCTCTTCAAATTCAAATGTGAGTACAGGACAAAGCTGACAGCCTGCCTTTTGTACAGCACCCTCTCATAATTGAATGTTTTATAGTAGTATTTTCAGCTTGTTTCAGCTGCTATTTAAGCAAACCTGCAATGCTCACCTTGTGGTTGTTTGGGTGACAGCAAATGGCACCCATCTTTTTGAGAGAAGGGGATAAATACAGGTTGGAAGTATAATAAAAGTCAAGAAAAAGGTGGCACAGGAATACTTTCTTCTCTAATACAGTGCTGAACCTCTTACCTCAGAATAATTCTGGTTTTCACATAACTAAAATATAAAGTTTTGTATTTCTTTTTTAGCTCAAAGCAATCAAGATTAAAAAAAAAAAAAAAACAAAACACAAAAAAACCTCTGTGAAAGCAAAGGTGCTTGTTGCTTTTATCTGAGTTACTAGTGGAAGTTAAAGTCTTGAAGGAGAAAAGAGTTTACTATGACGTGTTTACCCAGGTGAAAATTACAAGTTACCTCGTCTTGTCCTCACATTACTTGAACCCTGTAGTGAAGCCACATAGTTCTTGCTGCAAGGCAAGCAGGGAGAAAGTAAGGACACAACAATTCATCACATTACATTTTATTCTGTAAGATATGGAAATAATGACGCAGACAATAGAATGCCTGATGGAGGGAAATGAAGAATTTTTTAGGTTAGGTATTTTGAGATGCCTATGCTTCTGCAATTATGTTCAATTCATCCTACAGAGTCTGGCTTTCCCTGTATTTAATAGCTTGGTGAAGTTTTTTCTATTTTTGATATAAAAGAAGTGATTCTAAAAAACTGGCTAGCTGTTTTTCCAGCTGATTTTCTTCTAATATCTTTGTCTTGCAAGGAGAATCAAGCATAGTGTTCTTGTAGAGTTAAAGAATCAGCAAGAAACTTCAGTTTAAATAGCTTATCTTGATAATTTCCAACAATCCACATATTACTTACTTTTGACCCCAGATAGCTTCAGTATTCATATTCTTTTTTATATCTATATTGGTTTGTTTGTAAATCAATTCCCATTAATCTAATTAGAAGCTTAGAAGGCCTTTCCACCTGGAAAAAAAAAAAGCCATAAGGAAATACTAACAACAAGGTAGTGTTTTGTAGAATTCTTGATCACCATGGCTTGACAGAAAGGAACAGTCCAAGTATATCTACATAAATAGCAAGTTTTCTGACCACCAGTTCTGACACTGCCAAGTAACTGTTCATTTTTTGATTAACACCACTTTGTTGAAAAGGTTTCTCTCATTTATATTCAACTATCAACAGAGACAGCTGTTTCAGGAATTAGTAAAAGGCAAAGAATAGAGGAATTTTCATTTTCTTAAATTCAACAAAGAGGGCAGAGTGGTCATACGTGCCTAGTTCTTCCCATGCAGGGAAAGTACTGCAACTATTTAAACAAGTCCCTAGTAGGCAACAGATGAAAGAAATATTTGTTGAAGAGAGAGAAATATAAAGGGGAGGAGGATACTTTTTTTTTAATTACACCTAGGTATCATTTTTCTCAAGACTCTTCTAAATTACTTTTCTCCCGATTTTTCTAGTCTACTGAAAAAACAAGAAGCAAATAACTGACAAAGCAGAGGAAACAAAATGTATTATTTTGCATTTTATATCTTTGCTTTACAAAATCTACGAAAATAAGTCCAAACCTTATTATAAGCTAGAAAAATATAATGATTTTGTCCCCTCTATTAAAGGGAGGGGAAGACAAAGAAGTCTTGTGGAATCTTCATCTTGTCATGCATTTTTGATCCAATTCCTCTGTAATCAGTAGCAGCCTTTCTTGACTTCAGTGAAAGCTGAAATATGCCTTGGTCAGATACCTAATTAAATTCCCATTGTACCTGGACTTTGCCCTCCAGCATTTTCACTTTACTTCTTTTCAGCATCAATGCCACTCTATTAAAATGATCTTAACTGTAAGGGTTTGGTCAGCTATGAAGACAGAGTCATAAAAGAAGTGTTTGCTACTGCAGGAAGTGATTTAATGGACAGCATTGCCCATCACCCAATTTCAAAGATCAGCACTCGGAAAATTTTAGAAGACTTCAAAACAGAATATATATATATATATATATATATATATATATATATATATATATATATATATATAATTAATTAGAAGGTGTTTTGGGAAAGACTTTCATTTGAGAAATGCTAATTCATCTGATGAGTCACTGTTTTACTTGGTTCATGGAGTTTTTTTCCTTTGGTTCATGGGGTTTTTCCCTTTGTTTGAATGGCAATCAATTCCATCCGTATATCATCATCAATTCATAAATTCATTAATCTTTCAGTTCTTTCTGTATAATACCTCTGAAACAACTCCTTTGATGGTAGCCTGCATAGCTGAACTCCTGTCTATGTACTGCAACACCATACCACCTACACTTGATCATTTTTTCCCCCTGGGATTTATATAAAATCCTGATGCAAAGTTTATTTATATTCTCTGTTACCAAGGCCTAAAATGCTTCCTTGTTTCCATCTTCTTCCTCAGATGTACCTTTCTTTAACTTGCCTAAAAAAGCATTACTTTCAAGGACATCAACCAAAATTTCTCACTCTACTTATCATTCTTTATTCCCTACCAAAAATTACCTGGAACATATTATACAATAAAACATTAATTCCCATTGATTTCTGGCTAAACATTGAGATAAACAGTTTCAGTACTCTTTAAGTGCAAGTCCATGTGCTGCATTGTTATTTGTAAAAAAAAAATTGTTTCCAGGTTCTTTTGTTTTCATTTGTCAAAAATTTCTCCAGGAAATTTGACATTATTTAGATGGTTAATGTTTCAAAGTCATTGACTGCCAGGGTAGCACTTATCTATAATTTCTATCTTATTCTTCTCATCCTTCTTGTTTAAAGACTGAAATGCAAGCTCTGTGGTCTGTGGTACACAAATTTTTAATTATTTTACACCAGCGCAGCTCTGCGTCCTGTGATGCTGGTTCAGAGCTGTGACATTTAAGTACCGGAATCAATTATAAAGAGTCAACAGAAATAGAAGACCTTTTTCTTTATTTTTTATTTTTTTTCTTCTTTGCATTATACTCACCAATATCCTTGATGACTTTCATGATAGCCAACCTGTTGGGAAGTGGAAACCCAGGGGTTCTAATTCCTAGTTCCTAGAATAAAAAAAAACAGCCTTGCAAAAATCCTATCACTCTGCTGCAGTACGCATTTCTTTGAATCAGTGGGAACTTTTTCCACACTCCATATTTATACTGCTTCACAGTTTTATCTTTTGAATTCTACATGACAGTAAGGATTATTTGCAAGCACTTTCCTGGTTATCTTCAGACGGACTAGTTTTCTCTGAAACCCACAACACCTACTAGAAGGTGCCTTCTGATATATGCCCTTCAGCCCCAAGAAACCTCCTTTCCCCTGTTTTCGTTAAAATAAAAATGTCCTCTTTCACAAGGGAAGCCTTCCAAATATCATTCTAAAAGCCTGGTGCTGATAAACACGGTTGTTTAATCTGCACTTGTCATTTGAACAAACATTATTTCCCTGTTAAGTGGTATCAACAAGATCTTTGAATAGCAGAAAACAAATTGTGGATGGTATTTCAATTATTGTTTTATTAATAAAACTATGTATTTCATGATAACCCAAATTACTCCTTCATATCTGAAGCTGTTAAATGTTAAAGTATGAGTTCCAAGAAAATTGTCTTTTATGAAACATCTTTGAACTATGGTGCTAAGCAGACATAATGAGACAGTGAATTGCCAAAACTTGCACAAATCACATCAAAGAGCAGACAAGTAAATCAAAATTAAAACAAGGAAGAACCTAGTCTGAGGACAAATATATATAATTTATTTGTATATTGGGTTTACAGAGGAATAAATTAGCCTTCATTTAGATCAAAAAGCTATTCCATTGGTAAGAAAGATGGGCAAGATTACCCTGTAACTTCTGTTCATATTAATGAAACAAATGTCAAGGTGTCTTACAAAATTTCATTGATCTGAAAATATATTAGAAAGATTTGTCACCTTTTGTGGAATCAATAGCCCTGGAAAACATTTGAAAAGTGTGTTCTGTTAGTTTTTTAAATCTCATTTTGAAGGCACCATCATTTGACCTATCACTAAATTTCAGTCTTGTCACTGTGGTCAAGGGCATGAAGCTTCAGAAGGAATTTCAAACCCAAATGAAGATTAAGAATTAGATGGAAAGTTGTTTTTATTTGACTTCAATTCTACCTAACAGCTAGATCTCATGTCAATACATAAGGCTTATTTTCTCCACCAGTGAAGAGCTTATGACTTGCATTACTTTCATGACATTTCAAACTCTAAAGTTAAGAACACTTATAAATATATATGTCCTCGTGAGACACTCATTCCAAACTAGAAAATAAATATTTCTCATTTCCAATTCAAATGACCATAAAACTATAAAACATCTTCATGTCGAGTCTAGTCTTATCTTTGAATGCTAATTCCATTCTCCAGAAGTTTGAAAGAAGTTCATAATAAAGACTTAGATATATTGACTTGTTTTCGATAGTTGAAGTGCTTTAAAAATGCCTACAAGATATTGAATTGCAATTCCTATTTTCAGGAAATGATATGGTACTTGGGAGATCAAGACTACAATTTTTCTGACTACATAGATGACTGCAACTTATACATAGATACCTTAGGAAAAACATAAAAATATTCTCTATGACGATGAAGAACAAATGATACCATATCTGAAAAATAAACAATATTCAAAATTATTAAGATCAAGTCAAGCTAACTGCATCATAAAAATATTTCTGCATGGAATGATAACATTTTTCTGTTTTGCATATGCATCTTATTTTACAGAAACAGAACTTGTTTGGTCTCAGAGTGTGAGGGACTGACCCCAGCTAACAACTAAGCACCCACCAGCCAATTGTTCACTCCCCACTCCCAGGATAATGGGAAAGAGAATTGAAGGGCAAATGCAAGAAAAAAATATCATGGAATAAGATAAAGGCAGTTTAATTAGAATTAAAGAAAAACACCCAAAATCCAAAAGGTGATGCAAATGCAATTACAAACCACCTCTTGCCAGAGACTGATTGGCAACCTGTCTCTGAATAATTGTTACATTGGAAAAAAACAGCTTCCCTCCTATGTTTTGTAAGTGAGCATGAAGTTATATGGTATGGTATATCCCTTTGGTATGCTTGGGTTCATTGTTCAGCTCCTTCTCCTCCTAAGCTCTGGCTGAACCTGCTTCCTGGGGTGGGCTGCAAAGTGAGAAACAGAGAAGGCCTTGATGCTGTGCAAGCCATGTTCAGCAATAATTGAAACAGGTATGTTATCAACACTCTTTTACTCACCGATCTAAAACACAGGACTGTAGAGGTGTTGAAGAAAGGTACTTCTATCCCAACCAGACTCAGTACACAGACACAGGCTGTTCTTATTGTCATCAATTCAAGTTAGGAGGAAAGAAACTATAAGCATTTAGGAAATCTTAAAATATTTCCTAAATAAATGTCACAGTACTCTCAAAATAACCTCATGCTAATACAGACGTTTCTCCAGAACTAAGGGTTGCCCTAAAAGGGAGATTCATCTCTTGGGTAAATGTTGTCAGTGTAGTCACTTAGATTTTCTTGTAAAAATAATGCAGATAAGAATGCAGTTCTGAAACACAACTGACTGCCTTAACCAGTTGACAAATAGTCTGACCTTCTGGTGATTAGCTATCTGTTACTTCTGAATCCCTCTTTAGAAGGTGTAAGAGATACCGCCTATGTGGAACCACAACCAATTATTATGAAAGAACCTGTGTCCCAGTATTGTTTCTCTGCTGAGATGTAGGCTGCCTGTGATGCCAGAAAAATTAGATTTCCTATGACCGAAAGCATCACCACTAAATGAATGAAAATGACCATCTTAGGAGAGTACAGAGAAAATTGAAATAAAAGCGCAGCTCTGGGTGGGACAGGAAGCACCGGTGCAGGGACACAGGCTGGGGACAGCCTGACAGGCAGCAGCTCTGCAGGGAGGGATCTCGGGGCCTTGGCAAGCACAAACTGAGTGTAAGCCAGCTCTGAGCCCTGGCAGCCTGGAGATATTCACAGGGGCACAGACAGCACACCAAAGGGAGGAATTATTGCCCTCTGCTTGACACTTGTTAGATCCCATCTGAACACTGTGTCTAGTCTAAACTATCAAGAAAAACATAATACAAAAGCTATGTATTCTACATCCAATATTCGGTATTTTTCTATTGGTCTATTAAGTTTCTAATTGTCTGTTTGGGAATTTTTAGATCTAATGACACCTTTCCCAGCCCTTAAGGAGGCCTCTGAAAGATTTTAGGCATATTAGCAAATTAAGATCTACAGCTCTTTAGGTAAAGTTTAATGACATAATCATTTTTTTTTCTCAGCATGGAAAAACTGCTCATGGTCATCAATGAAGAGAGATCTAGGATCCTTTAATTCACCACAAATCAGAAAAATATGAACAAAAATGGCATTGTAGCGAACCAGGAGCCTGAGATTTTTATCAGCTTTTGCAATACAAGTAGAGCTACGAATCCTTTTGTCATCTCATTAAAAAAGAGTTGTGTTCAGATGTGTTTGCTATAGGCAGCCAAAGCAGTTTCACTGAAGAGGAATGCATCATTCATTTATATGTGTTAAATTATAGAGGTATTTGGAACATGGGTATCTTCATAAAATCCTTCCATGCTCTGCAGTTCAATGTCTGTGAATATTTCATAAAAGTAGACAATTAAACTGCTATTTCCTATTGCCTAACTTCTAAACCACACCCACCGGTGCTGTGGAATACGTTCTGTCACTACATGAAAACACAGGAGTAAAGGCAGTCTGGATAATTTGGATTCATCCAGGGTTTGTCATGGTTGTACGAGCATAAGTTCTTGCAGAAGGATAATTGGCTAATTTTGTCTCCTACTAATTTCTTTCTCCCTTTTTTGTTTCCATGGTAAGGTCAGGCAGAGTAGATATCCTTATTAGGAGTAGTTGCCTGTTTCTTATTGACAGCAGTGTGCATCCATTCTGTCTCCTGTTTCCACCTCAATCATTTGTTCCTTCCTGCAGACTAAAATTCCTTTTCTTTGTGGTCTGTATTCACAAAAGAAAGAATAAGAACATTTTCCACTGTTTGTCTCATTATAATTTCGCTTGTGTCCGGGTAAGTAAGAGTCTGGGCAACCTTCATTCCTCCTTTCTTGATTCAGTCAGAGATGTCTTTTGAGATAGGCTTGTATGAAGATACTAACTGGTTAATAATTTTTTTTAAGATAAAGAGTGTTTCATTAAAAAATGTGATTTGTGAAACTCTATTCTCTCATCAGAACAAAAACCTTTGAAATTTAAAGGACAGACCAAAATAGTCTCCTGATTGCTTCAAGGCTCCAGGGAGTTGCCTGGGGTATTTCATAACCCAGAGAAACCTTTTTGTTATTATGTTTGCAGACTCACAATTCTTTTCCAAGGCTCACTTCATCACCTTCCAGAACTGTTATACCTGCCTTTGTTATCTAAGCAGCACTGTAGTGAAATTTATATTTAAAATATCTCAACATTAATTGAGATCTGAGTTTTAATAATCTTCAGTATAGCACTGAACTCGATATGTCTGACTTTCTGCCAGATGTTCTGTAAATGGTACTGAAGTAGATTTTTAAGGACTAGATATTTAAGATAAGAGGCTTTTGCAGGTGTCTAGTTTATTTTTATCTTTTTGCACACTTGTAAAGCTATTTATTCTCTTCAGCAATGAAGAAGGTAGTTTCATTCATTGTTCTCCCAAAGAAGATCTCTGAATTCATTAATGCCATGTTCATATTTTTTTAACTTTCTGTTGGAAAATTAATTACTTTTTATATGCAAAAATCTGTATAATTTCTGTCTTATCACCCAATTAATAACTCAACTCAAGCAAACAGCATCTCATAATCATTTAATTTAATTTCATTTCATATTAATAATTTCCTTATTTTTTGCGGGGACTTTTATTTTCTCCAATAAATGTCAGAATTTCCTTGTAATACACCCTTAATATCTTCTCATTATAGAACAATCTACATTTATTTAAAATACAAATTCTGGCAGATGTTTTGTAACCTCAACAGCTATGATGAACCTTCTTTGGCTCACCAAAAAAATTTGAAATAAACCCAGCACTCACTACCCAGCAATTCATGTATTAACTCAAATATAGAATAGATGATAAATGGCATATTGTAGTGATGAGAAAACTGAAGCATTGGTTGCTTGCAGTCATTTGAAGTCTTGCAACTCTTTTTTAGGAAAATGAAAGTGTTCAGGTAGATTAAAATTGGCAAATTACAATTTGACTTGTAGATTCTAAGGTATATTTTGTTTTCCCTGGTATTTTAGTGTGTAACATGGAAGTTATTGTTTTTCATTTTATATTTTCAGACTCAATACTTTGTTCAACACATTAGAGGGTTGAGTGGCACCCAAAAATGTAAAGATAAGCTGTAGCCAGCCTGTGAGTGTGCTTCAGTCATCAAGTAATTAACTTGGAAAAGTCTTTTGGCACAATTTGACTTTCTAGGAAGGAAGGGGGACTGGAAAAATTGAAGAACTTCATCAGGGTGGAAGTATTGTAGCTGTTAAGAAATCTTTAGCTGAGATTATAACTTAAATTACTGTTTCCTGTGGTTTTGTAATGTATCTTTGTGATTTTAGTTACTTAATATGACTTCATAGTTTCCAAATGACCCAGCTGTGGTTTATAATAATATTAAGTCCCCACATTTCATTCTTTAAAAAGCACATACAACAATTCAAATTTCTCTGTACTCATTTACTCAGAGAATTAGACTTTGCTGTTGTTTCTTGAAGCCAGCCTGATTTTATTGTTATAAATTTCTCACTCTGCTCTACCTAGCCTGAATTTGGGATGCTCATTCTTTTTCCACCTTTTCCTTTTTCCTTAAGCTTCTATATCCCACAGCAGAGTTCAAAAGGGAGGAGAAATTGTGTACAGGTTTGTCATACCAAAGAACAATGGAGTTGTTTTGAATTTTAGTCTTTGTTTTTTCCCCTTAGACCATCTGACCCTATATAAATTACCTACAAATGTGATAGGAAAACACTGGGTATCATTTTCAGTATAAAGTGCAAATAGAGGTAAGACAATAACAAATATCCATAGAGTAACTTAAAGTATGTGTTTACTTTTTACAAGGCTGTGTATATCTTCCCATATTATTTATTAACACCACTTCATAAGTTTCTTGCTGTTTACTCTTTGGATTCTTTTTGACCCAAACATTAATCTCTGTAACATGAGTTATTTACAATAATCTCTGTTATAGCCTAGAGTATATTTAGAATTTCTTACTGTAATGAAATTATATCTTTCTGTTGCTTTTTGAACCACTAAAAAACAATCATACAAAGAGCTGATCAACCTCTCTTCCCATTTCAATTAACAAATTAATAAATGGTGCCTTCCTGACTTTGAAATCTGACATGTGAACCTGGGGAAGTGTAACTGCTGCCACACACCATTCTGATGCCCAATCTCACCTCAGTCATATCCTTTGTCAATTTTTCTACTACAGTTTTAGTAGTATTTAATTAAGCAACATTTTGAAAATTCGAGTTTCAGATGTTAAAATGGAAATGCATACCAAAATTAAATAAGAACCTACTTTGAGACCATTTGTTGATTTTCACACACAGTTCAAGACAACTCTTCAGTTCATCCTTCGTCTTAAGTGACCAGGCCATGCAGAGGGCAATAGTGAAATACTTAACAAAGAGCCTTGAGGGCTGAACTAGATTTAGGCTTTTGGTCATTATTTCATACCTGTTGTGCAGAAACATCAAAGAGGTTTCTTCTATAATGAGACTGATTTAGGAAGGAAGTATAGGTAATATGTACAATGGCATGCTTAAAAATCTCAAGCATGTATGTCCATACAGTCATGTTCATGTAAATGTGAGAGTCTTCTTTAAAAATATTTCCATGTGTTTTTAATGTTTTTTACTGAGAGTTAAGATATATAAAATATAATTTGCTTCCAGTTTTGACACCTTATGGGAAATAAAAAGTCCTGGATTTCTTTTGTTAAAAATACCTAAAACCTCACTGAAGAGTTGGTGTTACAAAACTCCTTTGATTTTACACTTTTCCTTTCACAGTGTGTGGCTCTGTACTCTATTTCACAGGGCAATGCTCTGTTGAAAGCTGTCACTCCAAGAAGCAGTGTGATAGTTGTCAGTGATATCCAAAGAAGACTGAATTATATACACGTATCTTTTTTTTTTTTTTTTTTTTTTTTTTTTTTTTTTTTTTTTTTTTCAGTGTGTCCTTAACACATCGACTTTCCTGGCTGTGGGAGCTCAGTAAAAAGAGAATCAGCATAAGGTGAAGCATATCTCCTGCTGGGTGGCCAAACTGCATGAAATCTCATGCTTCATTAATGGTGCTTCTCATACCAGCTGGTCAATGGATCATGAAAATGAATCAGAAGTATAATGGGGACTTTTTTTCCAGTTGTAGCAGTCATAAAAAATTATTAACTCTTGTCTCCTACTCCTTCAATATATAATGATTTCATTATATTTCATATTTTATTGCCTTAGCCATAACAGAAACATGACATAATGTTTAGAGTTGAGGAAGTGAGGAAAGCACTAAGAACCTGTTTATTTAAGAGGTTTCTTATTTTAGTTAGATACTTATCTTGTCTGTGCTTCATTTTCTAATGCAAACATGACATTCTATATTATAATATAGAAATAAAATTCTTCCAGCCATACCCCACCACAAAGCTTTAATCTCTTCCAAACTTAAGGCAAGGATTTATGGTGTCCCTCTTTCTAGTTTTCCCATTTAAAGGAAAGGAAAAAGAGGCCTTAGAGAAGCCAGGATTTTAAAGGAGAATAATGACTTCCTGAAAATCTGGTTTTTCAATTATTTTGAGGAAATTGGGAAATAAAATCATAAAAAAAATGCAAGCTCTTAATACAAAAACAGAAGAGTATAGTACTTCCTTATATATCTTAAATGTCTAATTTTCTTGCAGTCTTTTGCTTGGTGTTCTTCTCAAGCAGGAGAACTATGCTTCTGCCAGTATCGGTCCAGATTTAAGTAAGTTGTCTTCCAATACTGTCCTTTTCTTAGCAATTAGCTCCACTAGAAAAGAATCATCAAAGAAAGAATGCAGCTTTTGTTTGTGGCATTAGCTTCTTCTTTTCTATAGCTAGTCAGTCCAGTCTTTCTGTTGTCCCAGTTGTTCAACTGCAGGAATTACACTACGTTTACTTTCTGATGGCACAGCCTGGCCTTTCAGAGGGTAGGATTATATGAAATTTAGGCTTTCACCATAGTAGTGAGTGTGTGTTTAGCCCAACTCATTCTGTGAAGCACTGCCTGATAAAGAGCTAGGAGCTGGACTGCACTTGGCCATGTGTACTGGCCTTTGAAGAGTTTGCTCTGTTATTAACTGTCATTTGAATTTAGTGTGCCATGCAGATAAGTGGAAAATAAAATCAGTTCTAACATTCAAGGAATTGAGACATTAAAGAAAAGTTTTGCAATTTTTGGACCGTGCAGAGGTTGTTTTTATTTTCTGGAAAAAGGAGAGAGGAATCAACTAATTATGTTTTAAGCACCAGCCAATTGATTTTTTCCCTTTTTCTTTTTTTCCTAGGTCTTCTTTCAGAGCTTCTTTCTGGTGATCACACTTCAGTCCTACTTAATCCTCTACGCTCTAGTGAATTCAATTTCTGGAGTACGATTTGGAGTTTCAGATATTACAAGGTTCCCTTCTCTGAAATCAGCAAAGGAAATGTCTGCCACAAAAGAAGGAATAGCTTTTATTCACTTTTTCTTTTCTTAACTTCAGCTATGTATATCTAAAAATTACAAACAGTGAATAATCTATGCTATTGTTCTTTTCTCCCCTCCTCTGCTTCCTTAGCTCTAGAAGAAAGGTTATATCTTGTCTACTGAGATTATATGTTTATCAGTCTATATTGTATTTGGATTAACATAGATGTGGCTTTTTTCTTTTGGTTAGAAGAGATGTGCAGCCTGCTGTTTGTTTTGATTCATCCTTTTCCTCTGTTCACTGGAAAGGTCTGAATCTTATCATTTACTTTCCATACTAATGTAGCAGCTTTTCAGCCTAGTAATCAAATACTTGACTGAACATGGCGTATTCTTGTCTGAATCTTACATGAAATATAAAAAGCTGCATAACTACAGGCCAAGAATATCTTTCACATTGTTAATTCTTATCAGCCACTACAGATCTTTATAAGACTGAGTTCTGCACTCAGAATCACACACTGAAAATGAAAGCACCGGTTAATGTACTTTCCAGTTTTTACTGTGAATGAAGAAAATAATAGGCAATATACTTCAAAGATTCACATTGTCAAAGATCAGCAGAAAATTTTATGTCCAGCTGATAAGGAATAGAAAATCTACCTTTTAACTTTGAAATTAACTTGGAGACCTACATCTTCTCTCTGCTTTTTTGTTACTACATTATCAAAAAGGAGCAGTGAAAGAATGAATCTTTGTAATGAAATAACTCCAGGAATTTCTTTAGCCAAAAGTAACGTTTTCAAATACATCTAAATTATTTGGAAAGTATACCAACTTTCACTTACAAATTTAAGGTTAAGTTTTAAAATGTGATTTAGATACCTGTGAGACTATGAAATTCCCAGAGGCTCAAGGAATTAAATCTTAAGAATCTCAATATTCTAATCACTCATTGAAATGTTTATAAAGATTTTACCTTTTTATTTTCTTCTAGTATACTTCACTTATATTTAAAATATTGTTCTACATTGTTCATTATTTCTGAGAATTGTGTTTGGAGTTTTTTTATGCATTTCTTATCAAATTAAATGTAAAACTTATTTTTAGTTTGTTTTCACAAGTCTGTGTTCTCATTGAAAAAAGCATTAGTAGAAAAGTATTACAGGTATTTTACAATTTAAATAGCTGCAAGAATACTGAGAGCATGAGAAAGTAAATTCAGACTGTTAGGACACTTCATTGTCAATGCCTTGCAGTTCTGTATGACCAATGCTTAATTTAAAAAAATATTTTAAAACTGGTTTTGAATACTGAATTAATTGTGCTGTGATAGTTATCTAAGAAACAGATTTTTCTGAATATGGCAGTCCCAGACTATAATGTTCTAATGACATTTGTGACAATGTTACTTCTACTTACATAAGAAGTCGTCTATTTTCATAGTATTACTGTTTTGTGCTGAGACTCACTTATCACTTCTGCCATTCAGTGTGAAGGACATTCCATGGGACTAATTTTTGCTATGTTCATTAAACAATCACATTAACAAACACTAGGCTTTAAATATTGATTCTTTACTGCATCTCAGAAAATAAATTTTTTGTTATAAGGGTTGCTCTTGCTGCTTTCTTGCAGCAGTTGGTCCTTGCTGAGCTGTTTCAAAGCAAAGTGCTGATTTCAAACTCTCAAAAATTTTACTTCCTTTCTGTCAAAATATATTAACTTCTAATTTTAATCACTCTGCAAAATCAACAGATTTTGATAATTTAGTGAATGGAACTTCAGTAAGTAAGTATTTTCATCTTATTCTGAACTGGTGAAAATTAGCCTAGCTCCACTAACTTCCATAGAGCTAGACCAGTTAAAAATAATTTAAATTTCAGACTATCTTCAATTTGGAAAAGTCTAGGAGAATGCATTTAAAGTTACATTGTTGAATTGGAACAAACTGTTGAATCATTACTTCTGTATAAGGAAAATAACCCCTTCAGGAATTATCAATTTTTCGAACATGTATAAAATGTTGAAATAGATCCATTCATAAGTTGCAAGGTGTTCACTCCACACAGCCTGTCTGTGGATAGAGTGTTTGATGAAATGTTGTGATAATTATAAAATACATTTGCATCCCCCATAAAAGGACAATACATTCCCAGACTGGAATTATGAGTCTATAGTAGAGATTATAGCCCAGACTTTGATATTTACTCAATAGCTGGAGAAAGACTATGGGCAATAAAAAGCATGCCATAATGTTATAGCTCCTCCAGAGACACAAGTAGTAAACCCAAGATAATGCTACACCAGTAAATTGTGAGAAAAAATGTTAACAATACTAAAAAAATAGTAGCTAACAGTAAATACTAATAATTTTAACTATGTGATATACAGCCTAAGAAAACCCATAGTTTGCCTGGAACTGGTTCAGACAGATTTTTTTTTAACCTAAAATTTCTGCAAACACCATAAAAATAGAAAATAATCCTACATGTATGTGAAATGTTTTAGTCAAGTTGGCCCATGCAGTGTAACATGCTCTAAAGTACTCTGGACCATAGAGGAAATTAAACATAGTGTTCAACAGAGAGCATGACACAAAATAATGATTCTTTTGTCTGATTATCTTTTTTACAAGCATCCCCCACTTTTTACATTATCAACTGGATTTATAGAAGTAAGAATAATTACTGCAACATATATGATCTTACTTAATTTGTGACATTGGTACCTGCCCTATTAAGAAGTGGGTTTTTTTTATTTTTACATATTTTTACTGTCTCCTTTATTGTTGTTTTCTTTTTTTTGTCATTCACATTTTAGACAAGACAGACGCTAATAAAATAATTATATTATTTATCTCTGTCATTGGCATAATAGTGACTTTAATGAAAACAAGGATAAAAACTTGGACACTGGTAATTACTCCGATCACATTTCCCACACAACCCAATATAATTCAGTGCATCTTTATACTGTGTCCTTCATGTATTCACATCACAATGAGAAATACACAGAGCTGTCACTAAGCATAAGTCAGGCTGAACAAATGGGGTTTTAATTCTGACTGGAAAACACAGTCAATCCACTGTTCGTGATCTCATATGGAAGGGCATTGCAAAGGCATGCAGTAGTTGAACTAGTGGAATCAAGCCGGTTGGGAGGAAGAGGTTTGAAGATGAAGAAAGTGTATAATGAGAACAGGCTGTATAAATATAAATTTAAATGATCAAAAATAGGACCAAAAAAGTCTCCAAGGCCAAGTTAGTCAAACAGTTTAAATGCCCAAGACAAAATTTTGGAATGTTTAGGAAAACCTGGAGAGCAGCTGATATTGTTAATTAACATCAGAAGTTAAATAAGGATAAGTGGAACAAAATGTCAAATGGGCTTGTAGCTTTATGACGAATGATAAAAATTTACTGATGTGAGAAGATTAAAAACCCCCTCTATTTATAATTTATTACTTGATGCCTCCAGATCTTAGTTTTATTTATACTTGCTACTGACATCATTTAAGAACAGAATTTCTTTGCAGCTGGCAAATATACATTTTATATACAACTTCCCAAAGTGTAAGGTAATAGAGAATCTGAAAAATTTTCACCACTGTGTTCCTTTTAAGTACTTTATTTTCCTGCAGGACTGCAGAATTCTAACACAGGCAGCAGTCTGTAGCTTCATTTTGAATCACCTGCTTTTATGCAGCGCTTTTGGTTTAAATTCTGGTCCCATTGAAATTAATGACAAAATGGACCCTGCCTTCTGAGTGGTACAGATTTTACCAATAATATTCTCAATAGTATACATACATCTGAGTAAATTTAATTCTCTCATTAGCAATGGATGAACCACTACAGGCTCATTGATAGGCTTCAGATAAACATCACAAAAATTTGGCTGCCTACCCAACTATCCATACTAATTGGCAAATACATAGGAAATCTCTGGGGAATTGACTCTCTCCGGAAATTTCTAGCAATTACTACATCTGTTCAAGAGAGGAGCTATCAGGATTTTGGCAGTTGCATGAAAGTATTTTTCAGAATCTAAAATAACGGATGCCATACAAATATTTGATTTAGAAATAAAATATAGAGAATATATTTTAGAGGAAAAAATAATCTTTGTATCATCATTCAATACATTTTAAAGGAAAAAATAATCTTAATATCATTTAGATAGTCAGATATTCACAATGAATTTCCATGTTTTTGGACTGTTTCCTATCCAAAAATTTCTGGGAGAAGGATTTATTTAAAAGTCATAAACATTACATTTTTCCATGAATTCAACATTTCCTTTTTTTTTTTTTTTTTCTCAAGAAGATTCAAACACTATGTATTTAAGTTCACAGGTTAAAAATCGGATTCTATAAGAAATAAATAATCTTTTTTTATCAAAAGATATTTTCATGCTGTTTTACTGCAGGAAGTGACCCAGAAGATGGTGAATGTATACAGCCTAAAATGCATAATGCGACCTTTTTTGGACAGTTTAGAGGATGTTTATCTAGAACTACATTCTGCAAAGAATTATGCATAACTTCCAATGTCATAGCCTCCTACAGACTGTGTGTACATCTAATCCCCCTGAGAAACAATGAATTTAAATGTGAACTCTCTTCATATAGGTAAAAATGGCCAACACAAGAATAATTTCTATAGAATATTTTGTGATCTCTGCCAGTGGTAGACTGAGATCTAGCTGGACAAGTTTCTGTCAAGAAGATACATCCACAACAACCCTGTTTGGTGACAATGAGATTACTAGATCATTTCTAGACCAATTTTAAGTTATCCTATTTACAAAATTAGTGATAAAATTGTATGAAATCTCTGATGAATTCGCAGTTCTGACAATAACTCTCTCTGCACTTCAAATGGTGGGCACTCAGTATTTCATAAAGATTGTAGTTCTGCCTCAAAATTTCCCTTCATATATGATTAAGAAGCATGAATATTAATTCTTAACAGTGGTCAGATACTGACATAGCAGAGATAAGTACCTGATTTTAATAATTTCTTTGGAAATTTAGATTTACACACTGTCCAGTTCATTTTACTATATCAGCTTCCAGTTTTTGCAAAAAAGTACCATATCTACTGCTTTAAAAATCCATCCAAATTTTTAACTACTGACAGTAAAAATGTCTGAAAAAAATAAATCTTCTTCATTTTTAGCCAACCATATAAAATCTTCATGGCAAATCAGAAAAATGTAACAAATAATATGGCCACAACAGAGACAAGAAATACTGATCATTTTCTGACCTCCAGCTCCCTGACATGAACATCAATGCACACAGACAGGGGCAACAAACAGGAGGAGCTGGAAGACATTGGACAGCAAGAAAACTATCAGGAATTGTCATCACGGAGACGTGGTGGAATGACTCTCACAACTGGAGCACCACAATGAATGGCTATAAACCCTTCAGAAGGTATTGGCAAGGAAAGACAGGCAGTGGAATAGCCCTGTATGTTAGGGATGTATGTTGAGTGCCTAGAGCTTAATGATGGTGATGAAAGTCAAGTGTTTAGAGGTAAGAATCAGGGAGGAGGCCAACAAGGCAGGCATCCTGGTGGGAGTCTTTCACAGACCACCCAACCAAGACAAAGAGACAGAAAAAATATTCTGTGAGCTGGGAGAAGCCTCATGGCCTCTCCTGGGAGACCTCAACTTACCTGATGTCTGCTGGAAATACATCACAGCAGAGAGGAAACTGTATAGGAAGATCCCAGAGTAGGAATCTAGGAGTGTGTAGAAAATAACTTCCTGACACAGCTGGTGAACTAGCAAACTAGGGAAGGTGTGCCCACTGGACCTGTTTGTGAATGGAAAAGGACTAGTGAGTGATGTGACGTTGGAGGCCATCTCGATAGTTTTTGATTTCTGGGAAGTAAGGAGGCAAGTCAGTTCCTACCCTGGACTTCCAGAGTGACAAAAAAAGACTAAGGTACTTACTGACTTCTTTTTCTCAGGCTTTAATAGCAAGACCAGTTGTTTTTTACCAAACCCCTGTAATCCAAGGGGAAATGGTCGGTGACCTGCTATACCACTTAGCGTGCACAATTCACAGGGACGTCAGATACAAAATGTACACTTGTAAGTACTTTTTCCTTAAAATAGTAATGAAAAGTTGAAATCTGTCTAATTTAAGTTAAAACTGAGAGAAATATGCTTTGCTATCATGTCTTCAAAAGCTATGTTAAGATTTATTTGAATTAATAAGTTTGTAAAACAGTTTTCAGATTACCCCTGAAATTCATGAGCTACTGATGGGTTTTCAGACTGATATTATTTAAAGTACTGACAGCCAAAAGGCTCCAACTTCTAATAGAATGAAATTAGCTGCTCTCTGTGGTTTACATACCTTTCTTCCTGACAAGTTTCTGATTAAGATGTCTGTTGTCTAAAAATCTGGATAGGAAGAAGTTTGGGTATTGAGAGATTTAGTTGGGGAATAGCAGTATTGACAAACCATGTGTTTAGAATACAGAGGTGATTAATCATTCATTGATATTAATAAAAACATGATCTTTTTTTTTTCTCTTTGATGAAATATAGGTTTGGTCAAATACTTCATTAGGCACAAGATCTTGTGCAAGTATTTAAATGTACTTACCCTTCCTCAAGATTAAGTTGTGTAATTTTAACAGTCAGTGCACAATTTTGCTTTTGTGTTCTAGTGGTTTTATGCTTTCATTGTCCGTGATGGTATGAAAACAGGACTTCAAGGAAAAACTGCCGTTTTTCAATTTGTAGATCGACAGAATCATGAGAACTGGCCTCCAAACACTGATTTTAATGGTTCACCCTTTTATTGATGATGTTTTAAATCTCTACCGTCTTTTAGTAATTGTTCAGTTACTACATTAGTGATACTGGAATTAGAAACAAGAGTTTTGGCAATAGAACTTAAAAAGGGTAACCTTTGGAAGAGTCAAAAATTATTCTGGATGAGGTGTCCTACCTTCTTGCTTCGTGTCCCTGGCTGTATTAATATGTTTCTGTCCAGATGACAGGTCAAATTTTTACATGCTGAGACTATCCTTGTAAAAATTTTGATTATCTCTCAGATAGCTTTTTGGAGTCTCCCTGACTTGGGCCCAGAAGCCTTATAGCAATGGGATACCACAAGAATGAACATTTGAACACAGATAACCCACTCCTCCAGTTTTTGTGGTGTTGTTGAGGAACCACAAAGGGACACTTTTACTGAAAGTCTCCCAAGTGAACTGCCCTCTTTTATTTGTGTTGAATATATTTCTATTAAAAGAAAAAGCTTTCTAAGGGATGAAGACAAGTACTGTAATAAGTGCCACAATTTAAAAACACAAGTACATCCTTGCACTAATTAAACTCCTGGTTGCTACCTCCCAGCTTACTGAACATTTCTGACTATTGCCATTTGGAACAGAAAAATGATAATTCAGATCCCTGTAGGTTCTGGCCTTTGGCCTGGCTATGGCCATATGGACAATTGAACTATAGTCCATAAAACAGTCAATTTGTTCCTCCACTACCTGCACTGAAGAAATTTGCCTTAGGAGGTGTGTTCTAGCTGAACATTACTTCCAGTGGTAATTAAGCATTCAGAAATCCCTGCAAAGATAACTGCAGCTTGTTACAAGTTAAAAACAGACTGTTTCTCACAAAATTTAAGGTAAAAGCTACTCTTGAATCCAGCTAGCTCTAAATCAAACAAAATCTAAGCAGACATGAATGGGTGTCGCTATTTTCAATTTTTAAAAATATGTATGTTCTATGAAACCCTGGAAAATTGGAATGCTTCCCCCCCCAATAGCTATAATTTCTTTTTCCTAATTTCCCCCGCAGATGTCTTTTTTATTTTTATTTATGTGAATTGACAAAGCTTAAGAAAATAATTTAGCAGCAAATCCTCCACTGGTATTAATTAATAAATTACAGAAGTAGGAGTTACATTTATTGACATGCGTTACGAATCCAGAGAGATATTTGGAAAAGAATTTTCCCCTTATGCTTATTATCTCAACAAGTTGAGCAAATGTTTCCTTTGATGCCACATGAGCAATATTTGAAAGAGAAAATTCTATGGCAATTCTATATGCTGTGTTGGGGTCTAAAGCTTAAGGCTGTGGTATTCAACATTGAGTCTTTGCTTCTGTATAGCTGAACAGGAAGAATAATGCAGACACCAAGCCTATTCCTACTGGTCACCTGCCTCTCTAGCTCTGGGGGAATAAGCTGAAAACTTGATTTGGCAATGACAGCATATGGCAGGTGCTGTAGAACCACAGCTTTTGGTCTACTATAGGATGGACACGCTGGCTTCTACCACTACAGCTCTGCATCCAACTGTGTCTGCACTGGAGGAATCCTCAAGAAAAAACTTCTGGTGCTTTGACTAGCGAGAAAAGCTGGATATCAGTAAAGCAAACACTTACTTTGACAATCTCAATGGCTGCACACAAGTCAGTGAGTATTTTCCATATGTTTGTCTCGTCTACTCTAATTGTACTGAAAATGGTTTTGTAGTAAGACCTAGTGCTTCCTCTACATTGTAACACCTTGTAAATGTTTTTAAGGTGCTTATAGTCTCAGCAATTATAATAACAAAAAAGACATCTGAATGTATTTTGATGGAAATAGCAGGACACAAACCTCTGAGCACAAAAATGGGAGCTAAAAAGAATTCTAGTTAAAAAGTATTATCAATTCAGTGCTGGCGGTCTTTTTGGTAGCATGATCTAACTTTCTTTAAATTGTAGGGCTTTAATATGTACAGCTGAAATATCTATCCCCAGACAGAAAGAGTTTCTCCATTAATTCTGAATGGCTTATTTTCATAAGTTCCTAAAATCCTGCCATATTAGTGTAGAGTTTGTGTGTGTGTACTTCAGAGGGAAGCCAGGTTTAACAAGGAACTATCTTGCAAAATATTGCAGACTTTCACAATATCAGCCAAAATTTTAAAGCAGTTCTATTAGCAAAATAGCCATTGTGTATGAATTTGTCTTACCATTTTTATCACAGCTGTTCAAAATGATGAAACACTCGTAAATTTGATGAAATAGAGTCATAATTAGATGTATCTTGTACACATTATTGCTTAAAATAACTTGTTTTCATATCACTACCATATGTAAGTATAATTTTCTGATCTGTTTCACTCTTCATCAGCACCATTAGAAAGTTTTAGTTTATATGAATCCAAATATTCTGTGGCTGAACAAAAAACAGCCCTAGCCCTAAGGCCAAGTGGCTCAGACAGCTTAACATCTACCTGACTCCTTCTAGAACAGACAATCACTTACCCAATAAAAAACTTGAGCTGTGAATCCTCAATGAATCTTGTAGGGCATTCTTGTAGCATTGACACATATATCATGTGTCTTTGTTGCCTTTTGTTCTTTTCATTTGTCTGTTCATTTCAACTTGTCTGAAATATTTCAAGGATGATTTTTAGTCCTTCAGAATGGTATTTTATAGAATAAACCTGAAAAGACCTTTAGAGGATGTTCCTATGAAGGGTACAATATAAGGCACAGTGAGAGGTATGTTGCAGAAGGATGGTGCCAGAAAAGTGCCAGAAGACCATAACATGAAGGAATACAAAACTAATGCAGTCCTACATACTGAACCTTTGGAGCAAGATTTTCCAAAATATAGTATGCTCCAAACTCTACTCAGTTAGTCTTACAGGACACTCATTCATAGCTGGCCCTGGGAGAAAACTAAAATAGTAGAAGACTGAAGGCCAATGTTCAAATTTAACTCCTGACTTTCTATACTTTCATAGAGTAGATGTGCTTTTTTAGGACTTTGGATTTCAGATAGGGGTTTCAGGTAGAGCCCAGGTGTTTTGGCATAGCAATCATCAGAAGTCACACCTGGATATCAGATTATAAAATAGATATAATATATAATACATAATACAGGTTGCACAATAAACAACACATATACATATACATATACATATACATATACATATACATATACATATACATATACATATACATATACATATACATATACGTACACGTATATACACATATATATATATATACATTTCCAGATCTGAAACAGCTATTCCCGGAAAATTGAGGCTCTACTGTGTGTGACCACTCTTATTTAGCTTTGTGGAAACCTAGTCAAGGTCCCCATCATGGAAAAATATTATAAAATTTGCCTTACTGGGAAGATTTTCCAGGAGCTCTGCTTCTTTATTTTCATAGAAGCATTATTTATGTTTATTACAAAATATTTAGCTATTCTAGTCACAGATAAATAATAATTTAAAACAATTCTACATTGTTGATGCTTATTGTAATAAAAATATCTTATTACATAAATAATCTTGTACAGTTCTAAATTACAGGAATTTAACTGCCTGTCCTCTCATCTTTAATTATATATATGAACATGTAAGATCTTTGATTTTCCCCCATTATCCCAAAATATATGTTACAAGCTTATTGAAACCAGCACCACACAAGATTAGACAAAGACCACAGAGAAATGATGTGCCTTCATTCCATTGTTTGAAAATACAGGAGACCTTTGATGCTTGAAACAGGAAATATTTTTTTAAAAATTTATAAAAAGAAAAATGTGCTTAATGGAATGCAAGAAGCAAGGCAAGTGTCATTATCTTGGGTAGCATTTGAGCATACATTCTGTAAAACATCACTTTCTTTCCTACTAAACATGTGTTTCCATGCTCCAGTCAAAATTACACACAGTGGATGATTCAGTAGATCTTTAAGATTAATGATTCACAGGTGTGTAATGCTTAAAATCTTCTGCAAAATATTCAGTTTGTCTCTAAAAGTCTAGATTTTAATATCTTAATTTTTGGCTCATGAAATTCACAAAGGTCTGTATGATTCAACAATATATTAGTAATACAATGAAATTTAGCTTATGCTCAAGATTTTCTTTTGACTAGGACCATGAAGAGAATTGATTATATAGAAAGTAATAGACATAAATACTATTGGTTGAAGGGAGATTTGGACTGTCTAAAAAAATTTTTGTTGCTTAAAGCCCAACAATTTTCAGCTTTAAACAATATTGTGGAACTTAATATTTGTCATTAATAGCCTTAACAACAAATTTGCTTGATTACCAAAAAATTTAATCATACTTTTAGAATCTAAGAGTTTTTGTCTCTACCTTGTTAGTTAGGGATAGATATCTGGGACACATCTTGCCTAGATGAATTTGGATCACTGTGTGTACTGATTCTTCACACTAAATGAGACTCATCAAAACTTTTTACAGAGTTATCGTCCATTAGTTAAACTAAAAAGAATTTTCTTGGAATGAATGATATATTTCTGCTTTCCACATTCTGAAATATAAAAACAAATTAAAATGAGATGTCTTTACTCATTATTTTTAAATGAAAAAAATAAAAATAAAAAAAAAAGCAGCAAACCAGCAAACATTTTCATCCGGAATATGCTTCAGAGAATGAAGTAAATATAAGGGTCATAAAGATCATGTGAAACCATTTTTATGATGGAAATGTTGACTGATGTGAACAACAAAAAAAAATCAGTTGCAGAAGATTTACACTGTGAAAGACTTTTTTTTTTTTACTTAGAAAGAGAACAGCAATGATACTTAACTTAGCCCAGATCCAATTACTAATATTATCCAAATAATAAGGGAAATTGCAGAGCACATTGTCATTTGCACACATCTTCAATTCAGAATATGTTGGATTCTATGAATTGGTAAATCCTATATCTGAAAGATGCATATTTCTGTAGCAGACTGAATTGTAAGAAAAATTCTACTCTTCGTGTGATGAAAGTGATAATTTGATTGAAGAGAAATATGTATGTTTACATTATGTATTTCATACATATGTATTTCAATACATATGTATTTTTACATTAATTAATTTTCTGTTCCTTGAAATTAAGCACAACTTTGGAAATGGGCAGCCATCTTATTTTTTAGTGAGTAGGAGCAAAGTGTAGGGATTCCAAAGCTACAATATAGGTTTTTGTATGTCAGCCTCATATATCCTAGCAAAACTCAGTCCAGGAAAGACCTTTCTTAAAACATGTTTTACTATCAAATAAGTTAACAGTTTTCCATAAATTTATTGGTGAAATATTTTACAGAAACCAGGCTTACTTACCAGGATTATGCTATGAATATGTTTTATTTTAAGGGTAAGTCCAGATCTTCAGTTACCATATACATCTTCCACTGAAGTTAGAAGAGTACAGCTTTCTATATTAGCTGAAGACTTATCACTCCTCACCATCATATCTGGATAAGAAACCTATGAGGTTTCATCATTGTCTTCTAATAATGCTAGGCAATTCTGATGCTGATCAAAGAAAAGCAAGTTATGCTACACACCAGCTGAGGATTCCTGCAACTCACCAATCAAGCCATCTAATATAAGGAATGATTTTGTTCCACTCACTAGATAGTTGTTTAAGGAAGAGGACATAAGCACCCATAAAGTGAAGGCAAAGAACTCTTTTGACTTACCATCATGTGTCAAAGCACAAATAAGAATCAAAGATTGTGTCATCAGTCAACTAAAGGGTAAGTTCATTATCAAGGGCTACAGGGTATATTAACTCAATGTCTCCTGTGAATAGGCAAAACAAAGGCAAAGGGAGTTTTCATAAGTGTTAAGCAATGTTGTGTAGGGCTTTAGTGGAGCTTTTAGTGCTCTGGTGCTTTTTTTTATTATACTATTCATAGAAGGTGTGAGGACAAGATTTTTTACTCAGTAGTCTTCTCCCCTATGATTCTCTACTTGAGCAGTGTTCATAAACTCTTAAATGATATTCTGAAATTATTATTTCCATTCAGTCAAGGTTGGAGGGTTTTTTTGTCTACCCTCTCACATTCCCTCCTGCTTATCATGTTCTTCAAATTGTCTGGATTTATTTCTATGTTAAGAGAAATTCATTGTTCATCTTCTCAACTCTTCATTTCAAAACTTAGCTGGCCAGTTCGCTCCGGGGGCTCCAGAAGTAAAAAGGAGTTATTCCCTCTGATTACTGAAGCAGCTTCTTAATTTGCCACGGGCAACAAAAAAAAGAAAAGCTTTAAGGTATCTCTGAGATCAAGGTGAAGTACAAATTATCCAGTCAAGACTTACATGAAAGTATGCTCAATAGAAGCAGTGGTAATGGTGGTAGCACTTCTGCCACAACATTTAAGGTGGGGAAAAAACCTACTGCACAACAGTACTGGCAGAGAGGAGTGAGAAAATGTGAAAGAATTAACTTATGCAGATACCAGTCTGTGAAGAAAGAGGGGCAGATGTCAGGGACTCCCCTGCAGACAGTGGTGAGGACCAGGCTGAGGCAGCTGTGCCCCTGCAGTCCAAAGAACACCGTGGTGAAGTGGATATTCACACTGCAGCCCATGGAAGACTCCATGTTAAAGCAAGTGGATCTGCCTTCTGTGCTGGAGCAGAGTCCTGGCAGAGCAAATAATTCCATGCACAGCTTACGCTGGAGTAGTCCATTCCTGGAGGACTTCACCATGTTGAAGTAACTTCTGCAAAAAAAGGAGTTTTTTAAGAGCTCTAGCCTGTTGTAAGGACCTATGCTGGAGAAGTTCATAGAGGATTGCCTCCCGTGGGAGGAACTCCACAGTGGAACATGGGAAAATAGTGATGAAGTAGAGTGGCAGACACAAGCTGAACTGACCACAGAACTCACTGCCCATCCCTCTGTGCTGCTAAGGGAAAGTAGGAAAAGAAATTGAGAGTCACGTTGAACCCAGAAAAAAGTGAGAGGTGGGTGTTTTAAGATTTGTCTTTGTTTGAGAAACTTATTTTACTCTGGTTTTCTGAGTAACAGATCAAACTAATTTTCCCAAATTTAACTCTGTTTTCCCACGATAATAACTGATGAATGATCACCCTGTCCTTGTGTCAACCCATGAGCTTTTTGTCAAATTTTTCTCCCCCACTCCTGTTGATAGAGTGGCTTTTTGGGTACCTGGCCTCTAGCCAACGTTAATCCGCCACCACATCCCCATTTCTAGGTCAAGTCTTCAACTAAGAGCTGCATATTTGGAGCCAACAGAAAAGGCTGAGATGAGGAAAAAAGTACAAACCAAACCAAACCAACCAACCAACCAAACAAACAAACAACAAAAAAAAAAACCAAAAATAAATAAAGAAAAATAACTTAAGATTGAAGATGTGAGTATCTCAATTGGTATGCAAATAAATTCTGTGCTAAAAAGCAAGGAAAAAATGCACACAGTTGGAGACTGAATGCTTAATTCAACATACTAGTTTTAGACTGATATAATGTCTTTTATATGAGCAGTATCCTGCTGGCATGAAAGTGCAATAATGAAGGTTAAACCTCAAGCATGAAATTTGACCCTGACAAAAAATGTCACAGAAATTCTATCAGAATGCTTGCAAGAAGTTCCATTTTCAAAAGTGTACAAGTCATTAAGGACAATCTTATTTGCTCTCAAAAAATTTCAGATTATTTGGTAAATGACATTAAGTCCCAAACTCTTTAGACTTTTTGAAACCTGTATGACCTATAAGACATTGCAATTAATTATTGGAGTAGTCAGATTATTTTCTTCAATTGCAAAAGTACATTTTTCTGTGGGCTGAGCTCAACTGTGCTGTTGAATATTACTTAATTAGAGGAAAAAATTAAAACAACCTGACTGCAAGTTTAAGTTAATCTGAAAATGATTGAAATTTGACCTATCATATAAATCTGTTTGATTGGAAGTTGAGTTGTTGTCTGTCTTTGACATCAACAATTTTCAAAAATCTACTTGTTAAGTTACAGTGAAGAAGTAGGTAATTACTGATTTTTATACATCTATTCATATCTTTCTGTGTTAAGAAGCATCATTTATACATTATCTTCCCCTACAAAGACATAAATTTCCACTTGTCTGTCTGTCTGTATGCTTCAGTCTCACAGTTCTCAGCATCCATGCTAACTCCGAACCTTTCTGAGAGCTGAAAGATGACAGGACAATCAGCTGTGATCTCAGGAATCATTCAAAAATCATAAATAGTGCACGACAACACATGACTAGAGCCTAATGCACCAAATTCAAGAAAATTTAATTCTAAAATTTCTGGAAAGATAAATATCTAATTTTTATATAAATGAATATATTGTGTGGCCTGTTTTCACATTTGTTATTAAATATAAATGTGTTTCTACATTTATAATTACATAATTGAAAACACTCCAGAATATACTGTGATTATATTGTGCCTCAAATAGAAAGGTAAAATAGTTTTGACACTTTTGTTTATGATAATTCCTTAGCTGGATTTCAATTTGGTAACTCAGACTGCCTACAGTGGACTTCCATTTCAATATGATATGTATTTTCCCTGGAAAGTATTTACACAGAATTGACTGTGTAAATATCAATAAACTGATAAAATCTGTATATTAAATGCACAGGTGAAAAGATAGATGAAATAGATAGGATCACTGGAATCTATTGTGATTAAGAAAAGTCCAGATATGAAAGCACAAAATATGTTTTACAAGTTTCAGGTTTTCTTTCCTTGTGTTTGTTTTTTTGTTTGTTTGATTTTTTTGGTGATTTGTTTGTTTGTTTGTTTGCTTTTTTGTTCTTTTTTGTTTGTTTGTTTAGCTGCAGCTGTGAAATAATGATTAAGGATATTTATTTCTAAAAGAGTTCATCCTTTTTTACCAAACATTTCACAAGTGCAGACAAAAGTCACAATCCACTGTTATACTCTTTGCTTGCTGGTACCACTACTTTCACCACAAGAATTAACAAGTAGAGTGATAAAGTTAAAAGTTTATGATCATGTGTTTATTATTTAAGTACCATGACTTCAAATATTTGAACTGAATTCTCTAAGTGCTCCTCATAAACTTGGTTACTTTAGTACTGCTAAACAGACATTCTGAAACAAATGGGTGGACTATTGTCATTCATTTTATTTAGAAGAATTAACATAACTCAATAATTTTTATTATCAAATTTCTAGTTTTGTAAGAACTAAAAGCCTGGAAATCTAAATTAAATAAGACATAACTAAATATTTATTATCATCATTATTATTATTAGTAATAATATATAACTATATCACAAGTGATGATTTATAAGATATAAATTAGTATTATTTATGCTAACTTAGGGAATCGGAGTAAAAATTAAATTGCAAGCTTTTAGAAAAGACTTGAAAAAATAGTTTACATTAGTTTGGTCCTACCCTACATTAAAATTTCACTTTCTCCTTGATGTGTAAATCACATCAACTTCTTCACTTAGGCAGAGATCTAAGACAATATATGAATATCTGAGTTTCTAACTTGTGCTTCCTAAAACCTCACTGCTAAACTGGTCTCTAAAAATATTTAGAAATTATAAATACCATATGAGACCTTGTAAAAGACAATAAGTTCTCAGTAGAAAACTCTGAATGTCAGTAAATAAGACACGTGTGAAAATCTTGTACTTGTTTTAACCTTTGTGTTATCATAAATAAATATCTAAGGTAGTTATGTCAAGGAAAGGAGACTGAACTGGAAAAGTTGCCAGTGGAATTCTTGCACATTGATAGTTACCATTAAACTAACTTGTCAAGAAAGAGGGACATGATAAGCTGACATAACATAAACAAATTAACATTTGTTTTTATTAGTATCTGTTGCTATTAAGAAAAAATGAAGGAGAAAGTTCAGGAAGAGACAAGCTGTCCCACTGCAATTACCACAACTCCCAGCAGGATCCTTCTCATCTGATTAAGGCCACAGCAGGACAGATGTCCTATCATGCATCTATCTGACAGAGTCAGGGGGTTAAAGCAAAGGTGCTGACTGATAAGCACAAAGGTGTCTTTAGTGTTAAAATATCTGAAATTTATAGCCATACTTCACAATTTATATGGATCCTAATTGAAGAGGTACATTTGGTGTAAAGGATTAAAGGAGAGGAAGAAAGACTGTAAGTTAAATTTATACAATATAATTACAAAAGAATTTTCTGAAGAAGAATTTTATTCCCCCTAAAAAGCAGAAGAAATGTACTCAGCAATATAATTACAATGTCTAAGTAATTTCTTTTGCATTACAGCAATTTACTGGCTTCGACTGGGCTAGTGCTCATTCTCTTTATAGTAACTTGCATTGTAGGTATATTCCAGGAGTGTCAAGAAGGATTGCAGAACCCAGGGAATGGTGATGAGGGTCTCTGGAGTGCTGGTAGATTTTCATCAATCCTCCTGGTCAAAAGAAAAAGACTTGAAAGGGACAGATGAATCTGGATGTTTATGGGACTGGTGCCACAAGACAGGGGTTCAGCTACTTAGACCATGAAACTCACTTTGAGAAACTTTTTCTACTGGTCTATCAGTAAGTACTGGTCTGAGGTCTATCAGTAAGAGGAGAGGAAGAGCATCTTCAGTCCAGCCAGTCAAGCTGATGAAGAGGGCTTTAAACCCAAAAGCATGGGGAATCATCAAGAAGAGTTCATGTGCACACATCTGTGGAGGGATGTGTTCCTGGGACTAGAGTGCTAGAATGGAAGAATATAGACTTGTCAGGAAGGACAGTCAGGAAATATGGTCAGGGCTTATCAACTTATTTTTCAATGAGTAGCTGGAGTCCGGGACATCCACCTGTGGACTGATGAGGAGCTGACTGAGATTTTATGGATTAGGAGAGAGGGAAGAAACTGTTGATATTATAGAGAAAGTCTGCTCCTTGGTGCCTGACCAGAAAGCTGAGCTGATGAGACCCTCTATAGACAGACAGAAGTAGCCTCACATTTAGAAGCCCTGGTCCTCCTGTGTGACTTCAACTACTGCAAATATCTGTTGGAGGGACAACATAGCAGGGCATAAGCAATTCATGTGGTTGTTGGAATGCTTGTCGATAACTTCCTTCTCCAAGTGGCAGAAGAACCAACTAGGAGAGGTGCTATGATAGACCCTGCTCTTGCCAACAAGATGGGGAACATAAAGCTCAAAACCAGCCTTGACTGCAGTGGCTATGGAATGCTGGAGTTCAAGAATCTTCAGGCTGTGAAGAGGGTGCACAGAAAGCTTGCTAACCTGGACTTCAGAAGAGCAGACTTTGGCCTCATCAAGGATGTTCTTGGTAGCTGAAGTGATAAAGCCCTGTAAGGGAAGAGAGGCCCAAGAAATCTGGGTCATTTTCAAGGATCATCAGGAGTGATGCATCCCAACAAAGAGGAGGTCAGACAAAAAATGCAGAAGGCCTGTGGGGACGACCAAGGAGTTCCTGGACAAACTATAACATTACAAGGAAACCTATAAAGGGTGGATAGCATGGGAAGATCACTGAGAAATTCTCTGAGCAGCCAGGAATAAGGTTAGGAAAGCTAAAATCTTGATAGAATTAAACCTAGACAGTGACATGAAGAGTGAAAAGAAAACCTTCTATAGGTTCACTGGGGATAAAAGGAAGTCTGGAGAAGAAGCAAGTCTCTTTTGGAAGGAAGGAAGAGACAGGATATAAAGAAAGCTGAGGTACTAAATGTTGGGTTTTTTTTGCAAAAATCTTCAAGTGCTTCAGATGTACCATGTGAGCTGCAAAAAACAAAGGCTGGAACTGGAGAATGAAGAACTGCCTGTTGTAGAATATCCATCTAATTAACCTGAAGATGTACATTTCTAGGAGACCTGACAAGAAGTATCCATGGGTCCTGAGGGAGCTGGAAGAGGAAGCTGTTAAGTCACTATCATATTTGAGAAGCTGAGACAGTCCAGTGAAGTTCCTACATACTGAAAAAGTGGAAACATAACCAGACTGGTGTTGTTCAACAATTTTGTCAGTGACATGAACATTTGAGCAACCTGGTCTGGTGGAAGATGTCCCTGCCCATGGCAGTGGAGTTGGAACTAGGTAATAGTCAAAAGTTCCTTCCAAACCAAACCATTATATAATTACATAATCTCCAAAGCAAACTTTTATTGTATCTAAAATGGACCTTCTACCTTGAGTGCTAATGAATTCCTTGCATAACCTGATGTCATCACAATTTTATTTACATTATTTCAAAATATCTCTGATAGCTTTAATTTTTCAGAATTCTTTAACAGTCTATTGATTCCTCTATAAAAATTAATTATAATTGTAATTATAAAAAGCCATAAACAAGCAGCTACATTTGTTAATTTGTCAATAAAATTCAATATACTTTGATTTAATTTTGAAATTGCAATTAACTTTTTATAATTGGCACATACTGTAAGTTTCAGTCCAACACAATTTGATAGAACATTATTTCATTACATTTTTAATTAAAATCCACTGGTGTAACCTCAAGGAGACTCTTTACCAAATATCTCTCTTCTGGGACAGAGTTTGATGGAGCTGAGTAGTCAAAAGTTTTTGATATTTCAGCATTGTGATTTTGATACTTCTATCAAAGGAATTATGTTCCTACTTGGGCTGGACTAATGGATTTTTTTTTTTAAGGGAAAAGGAATCCTCTGTTTGCCAAAATTGGATGGCTAGAATCTTTCCCTAAGCAAAACAACTGAGGGAAAAAAAGTCTTTCTAAATAACCTATTGAATGCTGCTAGATTTCTAAAGAAAGTAATCTGTGGATTGGTCTGTTGAAAGTACCTGTCAAATGGAAGTGGCAGAATGAGATACAGTATATTCCTACTCAGAGTAATCATCTATTCTATTTTCCCTCAATTTCTTTAAATGGGATTTTGCAGAATGCCTGTCACCACAATATCTTAACAATGGAAAATCAAGCTGAATTCTCGCTGCAGCCCAGTCAGTCTCTGCTCTGCATAGTTCTGAGCTTTGCCCTGATAAGGAAACAAACACTGACTGTAAAATTCATACAGGGAACTAAGAAAATGTTATGAATGGTTATCCTCTCTCTGAGTGTGTTTCTGGCCAGCAATTGCTGTGTCTTCCTAATTTCAGATATCTACTTGGGGTGTTCTTTTCTCCCCAAAAGTAGAAATAGTGTGGCAATGGTGGAACTAGGTGACAGATCTGAGGGCAACTGAGGTTGTCAGCTAATTCTGCAGAATGTTCTGTTAAGTTTTAACTTAAGATTTTCATTTATTCATTATAAAGAGAGAGAGAAATAAAGAGACAAACTTGGTTCTCTTAGAGGCAATAGGAGATCTTTATGGGGTCTGGAAAAGACAAATATGGACACCAAACAATACAACAGAAGTTGAAACACATGTGGTAGTATTTGTCCATCAGATTCCAGTCGAAAATTCGCTATCAGGAATTAGAAACCCTGTGTCCCTTCACCGTCTACAGAGACAATTAGTGTATGTTTACACAGATGTGCTTGGTCTGATCTCAGGTACCTTTTCCCAAAAGCATGAGTTATAAGGTTCATCTTGTGGAGTTTTATCTTATTTTTTAGCTATCTAATACTTTTTATTTTAAAGGAAAGAGAAATATCTCCTACTAAAATAATTTCAAACTTCTATAAGCTGAATATATACCCTGAAAAGCAAAAACATGTTTTCAGGATCAGAAATGAACAACTGATTTTTTTTTCACTTCACCAAATACACCACCTACATTATAAATGTTCTTGCTACAGGTGTGCAGCAGATGAAAACAAGCTGATTGTAGAGTGTGATACTTCTGCTTTTCTAATTCATCCAGCCAGTGCTGCTCATCTTGCATATTTATTCAAAAATTATGCAGTTTTCTACTGACATGTTATCTACAGAAGCATTTAGGGGTGAGCTGTACCTGCAATTACCCTTCTTTAGTCTTTGGACTTTGCTGGTTTAGCTTTATTGATGAATCAGTGAACAGAATCTGTTCCAATCTCATTATATTTGGCGTAAGTGAGGCAAAAATATGAAAATTTTACACTTAAAGCTAAAAGTTTTATTCACGTCCACCATCTGTTTCAATAGTTTGTGTCTGAAATTTTTAGCTGAGAAGTTAAAGCAGAGTCAAAATTCTCACTTCACTGAAGAAAGTGGCAAGCAATACATTGAATAAAACTGGCCAGAGGTTACACTTCAACATTTAACAGTGCTGCTGAACTAATAGTTTGACTTTATTAAGAGAGACAAGAAACAAGTTTTGTAGGCCAGGGATCAAATGAAAAAGTTTCCAATATTGACTGTCATAAATCAGAGAATGAATTGAGATGTTTAGGCACCTAAAATTGTTTACCATATGAAAGGTCAGCACATCTAAAATGATTGGTTAAATGCTGTATTTTATTTCTCAGAAAAATATCATTAAGCCTTAGAAATCCTTTTATTTCTGTATAGTGTAATTGGAACTGCACTAATCAAGCTAAGATAACCAGATCAAAAATAAAATAGAAATAAATTTTAAAAAAGGATTAAGAAGGGTCTGAGACCATTTTCTTTGCCCCTTAAGGGCTTTGTGGGAGAATGGGATAATTTGCCTATCTTTCTGCATTTTCAAATCAGTGGTGATGGAATGAACCATAGATTGATGATCATGTCTTTGAGCAGAACACTTTATACTTAATTCTTTCATCAGTTTGTTCTAGCTAATTATGTGCGAGGAGTTTTAGTTCTTGCTTTCAAAGACTTGTCACTGTGTGGGATGACAGCAATGGGGAATAGAAAAGTTCTTTTTAATTTCTCCCAGCACTGAACACTCCTTTGGGCATAGCTGGGATCCATGATAATCTGATTCTCATTGCGCATGACTGTGCACTCACAGGGAACTTAAAGATTACAGTCAACCCTACAGGCCGGTTTGCATATTTGTGTAAGCTTTCACAATAATGATTTTGTTTTTAAAACAATGGTAATAGCAAACTACTGGCAATTTCGATGCTTTTCTCATCTGTGATTTTGCACATGATGATTGGTAGGCAGTAAAGCAGTTGAATCCTTGCTGGACTATTCTCTGCAGTGGATTTTCATACTTTTCTTAAATTGCTATGTTTGCAAATTTTCCTTTCTGTGAGGTACCTTAACGAACAGGCAGTAAAGCTAGAGAGTAAATGAATCACTCTACTAACAAAGCCTTATACTGGCCTTCTGTTTTCTGCTAATACACTTTAATACAGGTCCCTCAGGTTTAGAAGGCAGGATTAAGTATACTATTGCTATTACTGCTACTGATGATAGTTATTAATAATAGTATTTATTATTATTGTATTTGCTATTTTTGTTATTATATGTAATTTAGGGTTATTTTGTACTGGTGTTGCATGTAGTTCACTTCATTTATCATATGTTGTGAAAAAAATTGGGAATTCGGCCCATAATGAACTTTGGGACATCAGATTAACAAGAGTTCTTCTGAGGTGTTTGTGTTATATGTACAGCAGATGTTTGTTTCAACATGGTGAATTCATGAGAAGGCTAAAGCTGCCATACAGTTAAACTGCAGAGAGAAGACTCAACTTATTACAGTTATATGAAACTTCAAAACTGTCAGAAGATGTGCAAGTGTCCATTCATTCATCTGCAAAGACATTCTGAATCGTGGTTTTAAAAAGTTAAGATTTTTGCTAAGGGTAGAAGTAGTTTCCATGACCAAGATGTAAGTTAGGTAAGTAAATGGTAGCTTAATAATTACTAGATGCTTAGGCTAGAGCTAATTGGTATAATTATCTGCTATTATAAATTTACGTACAGAAGAATGTAAAATAAGTAAACCATTAATCACGAAGCACAGAGCCTTGGATCGTGCCAGAGGGTCACTGAGACCTGATGAAGACTCTCCTGACTTCATCCTTTGAGACCACTGACCCATTTCGAGACCACCAACCCAATTCAAGAGAAGAACTGCACATGCATGAAGGACTGATGGGCTCATTTTAATATGGGGTGGGATGGGAGGTGCTGGGGTTATGCAGATGTATTGTGTGTAACATCTTGGGGAATAAATAGATGGCAAAGAACCTTGTTCGGGGCGGTCACGCCTTTCGGAGGTGACTCCCGTGCTGCCCGCCGGTGAATAAACATAACACTGTCTAACTTTAATTAGTTACAGGGTCTTTGTCCGTGATTATACAGTTTTTTTTTTAGCGATTCAATTCCTGAAGTAAAAACATCCATTCTCTGTCCAAAGAGTATGTAATTCTACTGTGACAAAATGGATAAAACAAGTGGGACAACAATAATTAAAAGAACCTGGAGTCTGGTAGGTAAGGCAGGCTCCTGAAAGACAGTAAATACAGATTTCAGCTTCTTTGAACAAAAAAAGGGTTCTTCTTATCAGCAAGATAGAGGGGGGAAAAAAACGAAAAAAAAAACCAAGGCCACAGTACCACTGTGTTTCATCTTATTTAGTGCCTTACTGGTAGCTTCAAAGACAGTGGACAAATTGGTGATCAGACAATTCCCCATCGGGGTAGCTTTTCGAAATTTGTTTATGAAGAACACAGAAAGTCTGCATTATCTGGTCAGCAAGAGAGACCAAGGAAGAGCTTTAGATGCATTACAGATACTGAAAAGACCCTATTAATGATTTTAATGATGTAAATCATGTACAGAAGAAAAGGAAGAAATAAATCAGATCATAAGGCTATCTCATATAAGCTGTTCTTCAGCATCTTTCTTCAAGTCAGCATTTCTGATAAAAGCCTTTCAACTTTTGATGAGAACTTCTGAGTCTAACTTGTTCTAATCTGGAATGTCTTGTTGATGGTATGGTCCTGCAAACTGTTATTCTGTTATGCTGCAAACTGCTAGCTGTGTGCTGAACAGAGATACTCTTATCTAAATCCATACCATTGCTTCTTCCTGAATCTTACTAAAGCCAACATTTCATTGCTTCATACAAAACTATTTAATGAAAACATAATTTTTAAAGTTTCTTATACAGATTACTTTGTGTAAGTACAATATTTGCAGCAAGACAGTGGCAGGGAAGGAAAGAGACTGAAGAATGTCCTTCTTTTAGCTAAGAAATAAATTATCAAACATCAAAAATTCTTTCAAAGAGAAATTTTTCCACTTGAATCTGAGGCTGAAAAGACTGTGACTCTTTCTTTTATGTTTGGTATAGGATAGATTCTCACAGAATTTTGGAGAGATGAAATGTAAAACAAATTGAAATGCTCTTTGCCCAAGAGCTAGTATTAAAGGTCATTTAAGCTTGCTTTCATTTGCTCCCCTGGGACTTTGCTTTTTGTTTCCTTAGTCTGTGTTTGTTTCATTTTAATTGCAAGGCAAACACTGCTGTTGTAGCATGTGTAACTCAATGGGGAACTCTGCAATCTGAAAACACAGCTCTGTGGTTTATTGACAGTGATGTCTCTGGGCACTGTGAGGATCAGCAGCTCCCTGGGGCTGGGTGCCAGCAGTGCCAGCGGCTCCTCTGGGGGTGATGGCAGAGCCTGGCACACTGAGTACATCTCTCTGCCCCAGACAGGAGCAGGGCAGCCCACCAGGGCTGCACCAGGGCAGCCCAAGCTCAGTTCAGGTTGTGGGAAAGCCTCTTTTGCAGAGCCTAGTCCAGGAGCAGCTGCTGGGGCCGTGGGCCAGGGATGCCCTGTCCCTGAGCCCTGGTAGCCCAACCCCTGGAGCAGAGTGCCCTTTGCAAGATAAGCAGGTGTCTTTATTAGCTGACATGATAGGTTGCTTTAAATTGCCTATGTAGACCTGATTATTGGAGAAAAAAAATAAACTGATATTCTGAAAATGAAATGTTAAATATGACAGCATCATCTTACCTTGGTTTTCGGTTGGTTGGCTGGTTTTGTTGTGTTTAAATGAATTTTATACCTGCAAGATACAGATGCAATCCCCTGCTGTTTCCTACTCCATTCAGTGTCATTAAATTATGGATTGATTTGCACCCTGATTGATAGTCCTCTGGTCAGTGTAGTCTTCTTACATTTCAAAATAAAACTTCCACTTACAGTACTTTTGTTGTTTCACTGATACATTAGTCACTTCTCTAGATTTCCTTTGGCACAGTGGAACTTCCATCACTGCCAGTTTTTATCCTGTTAGATAAAAAAAACTGCTTGGAAATTTGTATTTATCGCAGCTCTTCTCTTGACAGGAGGGTGGAGTATGTGACCTACCAAGCCTCCTGGTGTTACACTTTCACAGAATGCTCTGGTTCTGAAGGCAAAGAAGGGGGATACACAGAGTTGTGCACGCTCCCTGACACTGTGTCCAAATAGCGATAGAGAAAGGTAATAAAGATACAGGTTTGGTAAATTACTCAGCTCCTATTCCTGTTTATAGGAATATACATACATTTATTTTTCTTTATTCTGGCTTACAACCTATGTAAGGAAAACCAAATTAGCCACATATTGAATGGGGCAAACTATCAGTTGAAGTCAGTAAAGTAGATAGAGTTTGCACCAGCTAGGAATGTGCCTCAGCATGTTTCAACATTTATCAGAAAAAGCAGCAGTAAGAACTGCAAATGTTTTTATATGCTGATATGCTTACCCTCTCAGATATTTACATTTTGGGCAAGTAAATTAATTGCCTGGAAAAGACCACTCAAAACACACACAGCAGGTGCTTCTTCAACTTAGTTTACATTGATTGTTTTCTTTTCTGCTTCAAGAGTCAGCAACACACAATATTTTACAATTAACCTGTCTTGTCACAATGGGTACTAAGTGAATCTTATTTATGCAGGATGCCAGTGACTGCTGATGTATGTGAGCTAAGTAAAAAGGACTGTCTGTTTCAGACCCATGCTAAAAAACACATTGATCGGGCAGTCAAATATAGAGGCTTCTGGATCAGAGGGTCAGTGGAAAAGACAAGACAGCTGTTGATTCAACTGCAGTCAATCCATTTAGATGTAGATATGAAGTTAGCACACAGATTTAATTGAACTAGTTATAATACAGTTTACCAACAGAATGGGGCTTACAGATACCTGTTTGAGACGAGAGGTTCAAATTCATTTCTAATTTGTAATTTACATAATGCCAAGAAATGTGTCTAGTTGCTTTGGCTTTGGCTTTCTGATTTCTTTCTGTTTTTCCCAATGGTGATGAGGTGCTGCAGATTTGAATCCTGCCATACTCGCTGGTTAAATATCATGATGTAGCATGACTCGATATGTGGGTATCCACACCTATGACTAGGCTTTACATGTTCATCCTGTTTCTACATTTCCTTACACTAGAAATAAAAAGCAAACAACAAAGTCAAATGACAACTAAAGCCGCAGAGGCAAATCAATTATATGAAGTGAAGTTTTATTTATAAAAATGCAAAAATTAAATAGGACATTTGTTTTTATAGGTCCTTGAGAGATCATGCAATACAGAGATCCATTTCAAGAATGTATTTAGCCATGTGCTTTCCTTACGTGTGTGTTTCTCTTTACTGCCTCACTGAGATACAGCCATGCACTTGAAATGCAGATGTGTCTGATTGCTTTACTGGAAAGAGACATGCTCTTTAATGGAAGTCTTAAATTAATGTTTATTATTTTTTTATTTCTCAAAATAGTTACTTATAATGTTCCTGCTTCAGGGTATCCAAAGATGTGTGTAGTGAAGCTTATGACTGTTTTTAACCGATCACTTCAACTATGGCTGTTATTTCTGATAGTGGGAAAGTGAACATCTATAAGTTCATAAGGAGAAACACTCTTCATCTACCAAATCTTCCCTATTGACCTAAAGAGTTTTACCCGGGTGGTAGGAGGTTTAGAGAGCAGTAGAGAGTCAGTTGGTGGCCTAAGAGTTGGTGGCCTTTTTTTTCCTACAAAAATCCCAAACTTGTCCCTACTAATTTTGTGTGAAAAGTATTTATCCATGTAATTGAAGTGGTGGTAGACCAATGTTATATGCTCTTGGAAATATTATTTCAGATGTTTCATCAAAATTTTGGCTTAGGTTTTATCAGCATTCTTAAGTTTTTCTTAATTTCTCAACTGTCAAAGACTGTACTCAAATATACAACTAAATGAAAAGTTGTTATTAATGCTTGTGTTCAAGGTCTTTGTACAACAGTTTGTATTTGAGCCTTCCAGATGTATCAGCTACAAGAGAGTGGAGAATGGATCCTTCAGGATGGTGTCATAATAAGTTAAAGGAACATTTGTATGGTTGAGAACCACAGTCAGTTCTGAGAGGGTCATTATTTCCACAGTGTGTCTGTTCATGATTGTTAATGCCTTGTTGATGCTGAAAATGTAAAACCCAAACTGGACTACTAAGGGAGCAGTAGATTACTGACATATTTTAATAGTGTTTACTCAATGTAGGAAAAGTTTGAGAAGAATCAAAGACTAAAAATACTGAAAATCACTTCATGTATGCAGAAGACAGTGTTCAAGACAGTTTTAATCATATAGAACGAGAAAGAATAAAAATGTCTCCACATTTTTTGTTCTTTCTTATTAATCTTGTGTGTAGATGTCTGAAAGTTTGCAGCAACAGATGTTACTTTAAAGTTTTGGGGTAGAGACATAGGGAGAAACAACTGGATTATTAATTTGGTAACAGGAAGCTGAGAAAGGCAGGTTAGTTAGCTGATGATTACGGATGATTGTTTTTCAAAACAACATAAGTATAAAAGGAATTTCTCTCCCTTTAATTTTCCATTGCCCTAACAATAAGGCTCCTATGAAGAGAGGTTTGTTCCTGTACTCTCAACTAGACATAAACAAGCAATTAATGCATAGTTACAAGACAGGAAGGAAGACAGGAAGGAAGAAGGAAGGAAAGAAATGCAAGTGGACCTCTGGTAGTTTGCCAGAACCAGAGGGATATTGACAAGTATGGAAAGAGTCACAGAGTAGCACTAAAGTGGTTAAGGGCCTGGAAAAAATGATACATGAGGAAAGAGTGAGAGATGTGACCTTTTTTTAGCCTGGAGATGAGAAGGATGTGGAGGATTTTGCTAGTTTAAACTTTGTAATAGTGAGTTATAGAAAAGCCTCTTCACAGAGTAAAAAGCCATAGCCAAGAGTCTAAAGTCATAAGCTGTGGAAAAGGAAAAATCCATCCAGAAAATCCATCCATTTATCTATACACTAAAATAGCATTCATGACAAGAGTGGTAAACACCATACCAAGTTTGCAAAAGTGACTCTGAAAACTCTTTTCTGGAGTTTTTCAAAACTGTCCTAGAAAAAAACTAAAGGAACCTGATTTAGCGTTGAGCTCGTCTATTCTGAGGAATAGGTTAAAGCAGACAATCTTCACAGAGATGTTTTCAAACAAAATTACACTGTGATTCTACTGTTTTCTGTGTTTGTAAACCTCTTGGAACTTGGACAACTTTTCAGCTAAAAGATTTTTTATAGTTTTACTGGTTTTGGCTGACATGAGGTTTTCTTGACAGAAGCTCATAGAGTGCTGTTTGGCATTTGTGACCAAAACAGTGATGATAAGACAGGAATATTTTTGTTCTTGCTGAATAGTGCTCACTCTTCTGGCAGTGATTAGGCTGAGGAGTACACAAAAGTTTGGGAGGAGGCACAGTGGGGACAGCTGACCCTAACTGCCCCAAGGGACTTTCCAGACCATGTGGCATCATGCACAGCAATAAGACCTGGGGACAAGAAGTGAGGAGAGGGGACATTTGGAGTTAGGAGGTCTGTCTTCCCCAGTGACCATTACCCATAATGAAGCCCTTTTCCCCTGAGATTGCTGAAGATCTGTCTGATGATGGGAAGTGGTGAATAACTTCCTTGTTTTGCTTTGCTTGCATGCACAACATTTGTTTCCCCATGAAACTGTCTTTATCTCAACCCACAAGTTTTCTCACTTTTACCCTTATGATTCGCTCCCTCTTCCAATTGCAGGCGGAGGGACTGAGCAAGTGGCTGTGTGGGGCTCAGCTGCCTACTGGGTTAGCCCACAATAAGGATATATTTTTACATTTCAGAAAAAAAACTAGGAAACATGTACCATCCTTTAGTTTTTGTGTAAAGGAGATCCACACTGAACACTAACTTTTTATAGAGCTGTCATTCTGAAGTAGAACTACTCATAAGTGACACTGTTTCCCACATGATATCTTTAATAATAGCAAAATCATCTTCATGCAAGAGTAATGCACTTAATAACCATTACATTTAATTAGAATAAAATGTAATGTATTAATGTATTTCAATTCCAGAAGTACTGTCCTTTTAGGAAAGACTATTTCAATTATGGAATATATAGTCACCAGGAATCCACAATATTTTAACAACTATTTTGCCTATTTTTATTTTAATAAACAGGTTGAACAACTTTGATTCAAAATAGTTTAATTATTCTGAAGCACTTCTGAAAACAGAACAAGTGTAGTTTAAGTCCTTTACAGGTTGAATTGGCACTGCTGAAAGCTATTGTAATTAGTAAATTTGCAAAAGCATTGTTAAAGTTATTTTCCTCAGCTTCAATATACTCCAGTTTATTAGTAAGTCTATTATTTATGCACTCCCGTGGGCCATTTAACATTTGCTTTAGTTAATGAGAATCTTCATCTTAATTAACAATACAAAAAGACCTTTTTCCTCCCCTCCCCCACAAAACGAATAAGGCATTAGAAATTTATCCCAGAATAATATGATTTTGGAGTTATTAAAAGCAAAGCCTTTCCAATGCTCTTTTTTTATTATCATCAAAGCTCCTTGAAAGACACTTAGTTAAATTTTGTATATCGTGCATATCTTAATTAAAAACATGAGTTAATATTAAAAGACACTGAATGATTCAAAGTCCATGTGAAGGTCTTGTATGAATGATAATGAATTTTTGAGATCTGTAGAAATTCAGAATGTTATTGCACAATATTAAGGTCAAAGTTGTAGAAGAAATAGTTTCAGAACACCTCTGTTACTATCGGGGACTGTGCCTGTAGTATACACCATCATAACCCTTTATTTCAGTTCATTTGAACCATGTCCCCTGAACAAGATTCTAGTGAAGTGAAAACAAGAGTTCAGCTTGCCAGCCAGAAGAACATGGTAACCTTTTGCCCCAAATCAGATCAACCAGAAATCTATTAGATGTATAGAGTCACTTTTATTTAGAGAGAACTAAATTGCTTTGGCTGTATTGTGGTACAGAAGAGACAAGTCTTACAAAATGCATCAGGTCCTCTGCTTTATCTGATGGAAAAACAAGGAAAAGCTTTCTCTGGTAAATTTTTTCTAGTTTTTGCCTACTGAATGAATAATGCCAGCTTTTGTCCTTCAAACTATGAGCATGATGTTATAAGTGCAAACAGCGAAAATGTTGAACTTGAGATACTGATATTTAAGTCAGAATATCAGCTTTATTTTTCAAAGTCATGAATAAATGGTGACATTTCCCTCCCTAGTCCTCCTCCCTTCATAGAATAATTAAAACATTAAAGTTGGAAAAGACCTTTGAGACCAACCTTTGACAGAACACCACCTTGTCAACTAAACCACAGCACCAAGTGCCATGCTCAGTCACCTCTTGAGCACTTGCAGGGATGGCGACTTCACCACTTCCCTGGCCAATCTGTTCAAATGTTTGACCAACATTTCAGTGAAGAAATTTTTCCCAATGTTCAAACTGAACCTCCCCTGCTGCTACTTGAGGTCATTTCCCCTTGCCCTCTTGGACAATATCCACAGTCCTTTTCTGGCTAGTTTGCTTTTAACCCTATAGGGAGAGAAAGCAAAAGGCAAGGTCCGCATAGCGATTTACACTGATATTTTTTGTTATGTGTGCTCCAATACAGGTGTTTTTATAAAGACTTCAAAATCTTTTGAGCTTAAGGAGAAACTGATTTCTTAACTTTTGTACTATTTTCAGATTAACTGTATTGGTTAGCACACTGGTGCAAGAAAGAATTCAAACCTTTTGTTTCTGCTTGGGCTGGCACTCTGGGCTGTTTACCTGGAGAAAGGTCGTGAGAGCATGCTAGGGTAGCTGAGAAATTCTGTGACCCCAAACAAGAAATTATGATAATGCAGTCTAAAGTCGTTTATTGCATTCTCTTGTATAGTGAATTTTGCCTTCTCTGCAATTATCATCCAAATCCCAATGAAGTCATGAGTCTAAAATACTGGAAATATGGTACAGGTTGATGCCTTAAGTTTTAAGTTTTTCTATTCCGCTTAGATGTTCTTTTCTGATGTGCTAGGATGATGAAGACAAAATAGTCCTATTCCAGTTGAGAACTCAAGGACAATTTCTTCAAACTTCAGGCCCTAAGCATAAACAACGTGGAAAGAGGAGGGTGGGTTCATGCAAATGATCCAAAACCTATAAAAGTCTGAGATTTTGTGACCAAGCTCTCCTTTGCTTCCATCTTGGAGCCATCCAGGCAGGGGCCACGACTGTGGCACTCATACTGCTAGGATGTGGTTTTTGCAGGCCTCTCAATAAATACCCATTTTATTCCCCTCAACTCTGCGTGTAGCCTCTGTTTCAGCTCCTCTAGGCATCAAGATGGTGAATATTTTCATGGTCATATGATATTATCTTGTAAATGTTTGATACTGAGGGTCATTTTCTGCCATCCAGTACTTCTATTTGTCATTATTTTTAATCATTAGATTGTCTGTTGGGGCTGGAGAGGGCAGTTTGCTTGCATGTCTCCTTGTTTTTCTGAAGTAGCTAGATTGAAATAGAGTGCTAGTGTGTGGGATGGATCTCATGTTAAAGGGATGGGATGACAAGAAGCATTTGAAGAGATGAAGGGGAGACATGAGTTTTCTTAAACTTCTGTTACTTTTACCCAGATGTCCTTGGCACACATATAGTCCTGAGATGTGCTTAGGGTTACACACATGGTGAGCTTACACCAGGGGCTGCATAACAGAGACTTATCAAGAGGTGAATCATGAAGAGAAAGAGGTGTAAGATAAAGGTAAGCTCAGTTTTTCCAGTGTGGTTGTGTCCGACTTAACAGATCTGCTGTATAAAGCATGTTTGAGTTGTGACCTTTTGTCCTGTCAAAAAATTACAAATAAGTACATTTTGCGTGACAGTTGACATATTGCAGCACTATAGAAGAAATGTTGCTACTGCATTTGTTCAGGATTTGGTGTGGGAGGAACATTCATGTTCTAACTTAGGGAATTCTGCATGTAGCAGAAAACCTGCATAACTTTATTGTAGAACTTCAAAGGCAAGTAAGGATAAGTTTTTATATATGTTTTTCATAGGATACATGTTTTTAAAAGAAAAATAAGAGTTATGAGGGAAGGAGGGTAACAAAAATCTGTTAAATGGTTCCTCCACGTAAATTACACCCATAAATGCTGCTAAACTGTAAAATGAATCAAACTGTTAAATCTGCCTGTAATTTTGAAGATTAAGGCATTTACAAGCAGTAACGTGAGAACATTAAATTATATCACAAACTTTTCTGTATACATTTTAATAGCACAGTATTAAACTACTCTGATCAGAGACATGATCAGATAATGATGTCAAGGGTGTCTGTCACTTATTTCATATGATAAGACTAAAAAGGAGGCTTTTTTATTTATATGTGTGATATGATATTATGGGGAAAAGGTAGTGGAAAACTGAGCTCTATCCTGTATGACCACAAAAAAGTCTCATAAAAATATAGAAATCACTACAAATTGTTCAAGTTTGAAAGTCGCTTTTTTTTCCCCAGAATTATTTTGAAGAGATAAAAAATAAATAATTTATTGTAATGCATACTAAAAAGAGACATTGATGATGATGATAATAATTATAACACAATAGGTACTATTTTGTGATAGGATCAATATCAGACTGCAATATTTTCTAATTTCTTTGGAGTTAATTTGAGAAGAATGAAATTTTTGGTGATAAAGTGTAAGAGATGCTTGGTAAATTGGTAAATCTATGAACATTTACAGTGATAACTTTTAGAATGAAGATCCAGAGAAATCCACCTCTTTGCTTTTGCACAGAAATTGTTTTCAAAACATTTTCTTGCCTTGTTGTGACTTTTAGATAGTCTGACAAATTCCATTACAGACTGCTTAGACTGAATTTTCATTTTTATTTTGTAATGTCTTAACTGCATTACATTTTATCTTCCTTGAGGCACGTGTAGAAAATCTGTAGAAAGAAAAAGTGTTTCATTATCACAGCCTTATTACTCATTCCCTGTCTTCCTAATGATGGCTCCCTGTATCAAAACATTAAGGAACATCATTTGTAACACTGAATTTTTAGGGAGTTTTTTAGCTTCTTTTCTGTTTTGTTTGGGGTTTTAGGTGTTGTTTTTAGGAGGTTTTGCTTACTGGCTTGTTGTTGTTTGGGATTTTTTTCTCATGACAGTGTTCATGGACAGTGTTGATTTTCTTCTCTTTTTCCTCTCAAAAAGGTAGGCCCATATTCCAAGTTGTATTCTTGGATGCCAGGTGATTGTGCTAGTACTGTGTCTGACTTCCTGAAAATTTTCATAGGCAAAATACGTCAGTAATCAAGTTATACAGACCCCAGTCTGCAGGTGATTTTTTTTTTCCTGACCTGATTGGAATCTGCACAGAAGAGTTTATATCAGTCTCCACCTGCTCAAGTAAACATGCTTTTGAGGAAATGAGAGGGCTGTTTGGTTAACTGTTACTTTGTCTAGACTTGTAATAAGAGATACACCTTGAACTCTAGCTCATATTTTTCTGGTACAAAGTATGCTATTGGGCTTCAGGATTATTATTGTGGATTTCTATCAAAAAGCAACGCAGCAGAGGATGTCATAACTGTAATCAAAGCAGAAAAACTGATGATAGCTGCACATACAAAAAAAACCCAAAAAACAAAAAACCCTCACAGAAACATAAAAAAGACAAATTCACAGTTCATGGTGTTGACAGCTCATTTTATAAAAATTCTGTTTCCAAAAAAAAAACATAATAAATATCTTCTTGTTTTTGCTTGTGTGACAAGAAATTGTCACAATAATGTATGCATTTTTATGGTGTTGCACTTGGAGCTTTTTGGTACTTCAATAATTTTGTTTCTTTCAAAATCATTGCGTAAACACATGAATGAAAATATTTACAGGGCCAAAGCTTGTTTTAGGTTTTACAGTGTAACATTCTTCCATGTAGGGAAGGTATACCTTATTCTCATGATAATTTGTCTCTTAAAGGAACAGGTCTTTAAAGAACAGTGCACAGGGTAGGGAATGGAGGAATAATGGACAAGGTAAAACTCATTTCCCAACTGGCCCCGGGAGAAAGAGAAAATGTTGTGGAGCAAAGCTGAAACAGTACAGATACACTGAATAAGCTGAAAAAATAAAACTAAAACACACCAAAAAACAACAACAACAAATTGAGTATATACAAATTGAAAGGCTAGGAATATGTAAGTTATGAACAAAAATTCTCTTACATTCACATCTCAGCAAGAACTCGTTACACAGTTAAACCTGTATGCCTAATCTTTACACGTCAGGAAATGACCCATTTGTTTAAAAGGGTCAAAACTCATTTAAAAGGAAAAGAAAGATCTTCATTGTTTTTGACATTACTTGATTTCAACTTCCAGAATTTAATTATTTTTACTACTTTCTCTGATAGTAGAACTACATAGCACACTGTACCTTTGTTCTTGTTAAAAAAAAAAAATTATTACAGATATCAAACTGAATCTTCTCTTTAATGAAATAAACACATCAAGATTTCAGAGTACTCCTTACCGGGGATCTTATTCTCCATTGCTTAGTTACAATACATGGCTTTTATTTTCTTTTTTTTTCCTGCGATCTCTCTTTATTTCTTCTTTTGCACACTTATATTTTCAAAAAGTAAAAATTATTAAACTCTTCAGACTGTCAAAATGTCATTTCACCACTGAGATTAGAAGCTATAAAATTCAACCTCTTTTCACTCTTCTACTCCTTGTTATTTTTTATATATGTAACCACAGATTTTTTTGCATTTTCTGTTACTGAGGCCTTATGTAGATTTCTTCAACCATTCAGACCTCATATACTTCAAAGGACAATTGCTTTGTCTTTTGGGACAGTTCTCTTGCCTTTTTTCCATAAATAACACAGACTTTGCTAAGTGCAAAAGAAGTCTTGCTTCTCCTAGAAGTCTTGCTCAAGGGGAACTCTTTGGCATTTAGATGTGTTGAAAAGAAACACCAAGCAAGCATGTAGGCGAAGAAAGTAGCCTTAAATACCTTGAGAATTATACAATATTTCTGCCTTGCATAACTCTGAAAATGTATTCAAACTACATAGCATTAAAAAAAAAAAGTTGTGAAAAATCCAGTAATTATCAATAATCCAATTTTCAGTGGTTTTTTTTTTATTATTTAATAGAAACATTAATGAGGGAAATAGTTTCCCATATCTTCAGAAATAATAGTTTCTCATTTGTCTTTTACTGAATTGTTTGGATTGTGCCATTAAATTTCAAGTTTTTGTACATGGAAACCAGTGTTGATACACACATGCAGCCTATGCATTTTTGCATTCTCTATACAATTCCCAAAACTGTATATGGAATGCTTTCTATTATAAAAAAAAAATCACCATTGTCTAGACCCAAAGATTTTGTTCCTAATTTATGTTGCACAAGTAACTTTGTGATCTACTTTCCACTATAATATCCGAATATATTGTCTATTTTTATACTAATCAGCAGTCTGGGAAAGTGGTTTGAGTAGCTATATTCTCCAGAAGGGAAATCTCCAGAAAAACGACAATTTCACCTATTCTTACCACCCAACTGCCACCCTTTAATCATGCATTGAAATCCTTACAGTTATCTTCATGATAAAAAATAGATACCAGTCTTTTCCTCAGTTGATGGGGCAAAGATGAAACTGTCTCAAACTCTGAGTTATTAATTGAGCTTCCTGTGTATATGCCAATCTATGGCACTTAAACTGACTCCTGACATTACTTAAAATTCTCTATTCTTCACAAACTTCAAATCTATTTTTTTCTAGGTGTTTTATATAATTTTTATCTGTATTTTAATATTCCATAATTATGTTGGGGTTTTTTGTTTTGGTTTGGTTTAGTTTTTTTAATGAGATCTCTAATATTGTGTAATATTTAACACAAATGTTTGTTTATTTAAACATTATTTCCCATAGTGAATATTTTTATGTCACTTGCATAAATTAGGATATAACAATACTTTATTTTTACACTGTATGTGATTAAAATAATTTTGAATTAGGAACATATACAGTTCCTAAAAAAAGGATATATAAACACCCAGAAGGCAAATTATGTATATTTACACCCATTAAAATAAAAGGAGAGTTCTCACAGGTAGAAGAGACATTAAAAGAATGGGACTATTGCCAGTCATTAAAACTTAAATAAAAATAATCTGCTGCCTTCACAAGTAAACAATGCTTCAATTTATTTCTGGTTGATTTATCTATTTGTGGAAGAAGTAGTATTAAAGAATAATAATTCTAGATTGTGAGGGCAGGATATCCTCTTTGTTTTAGAATTGTTTACAAAAATATGTCATATTTTTCTAAATTTAATTAATTAAGCTTCTTTAAAATTAAATTAGGCAGAAAAGATTTTGATATTGAAAACTTTTCTTAGATATAGAATAAATCAGCCTTTTTTGTACTACAGTTCTAAAATATGGCTTGATAATGATTATACTCTTTTTTTCCCTACAGCAGCATCGATTTATGTTTGCAGATTGCAGACATATAGTGATGAATGAGTATATCCCAAGACGGAATAACTTTGAAAGAGTTCTTCATGGATTGCAAAAAACTTGTATTATAATACAAGTATTATAATCTAAAATATAGCAGCAAATTTTTGAAAACTTAGATCATTAAAAGCTATATATATTTTCTTTTTTTTTTTCTTTTTTTTTTTTGTGGAGGGGGAGGTCTGTTTGTTTGTTTTTTGGTTAGTTGGTTGCTTTGGTTTTGTTTGGTTTAGTTGATTATTTTTGGGGGGTATTTTCCCCCCTTGGGCCTAAACTTCAGAAGAATTGAAGTTTATGGGAGAAGTCTCTGGTAAATATAGGAGACATATAAATAATATAAATATAATAATCTTTAATTTAATTGTTTATATCTTTAATTTTACAGTTTTGCAGATCAAAACTGACTGCTTAAGCAAGCCTAACTCAGATGAAAATCCATTCTTTAAACGTTTATTTCAATTAAATTTGAATACAAAATCTTGGTAGACTAATGTAAGAAATGAAGTTCTAGCACTATGGGTGTGGCCCTGAAATTGCTGACAAGAGCACAAATTGCATTAACTACTAATGAGAATAGAATTCGTTTGATGTTTCTTGATGACACTCATTATTTTGCAAGATCAACAATATATAAATATAACATAATTAAACTCTTATAGTGACACTAGATATCCAAATCTTATAAAATTTGAAATGTGATGAAAACTTTTGTTGCTTTGATACAAAGTAAAAGATAAAATTTAAGATCTGAGCTCATTTTAAAAGAGCAGATTATTTGACCTTATAAATGACAAGCTCTAAGAATCATTTCTCAAAGGAGGTGTTACTTTCCATGGAGAGTTTTTACATCTGATCTCAGTTCTGCTAAAGAGATTCTAAATTTAATAATAATGTTAAACTAAATGAAATATGGATTCTCTTAAATAATTTAAGCTTGCTGCAATTATACAAATTTAATAAGTAAATAATACCACTGGATAACATAAGGTAATAGAATTATAGATTAAATGTATTTTTAGTTAGTTAGTTATCTTTTTAATTTTTCTACAGCCATTATTATTTTCTTTCTCAGATATACCATAATCACATTTTATTCATATATATTGAATCTTCTATTGAATCTGTCACATTGATAAAAACCACAGCAACTGCACTTCTGAGAAATTTAGAAGAAATTATCATAGTAAGATGAAAATTGTGTTATGATAGGGAATTCAAGTAATCTATGTATTTCTCTATGCTCTCTCCTAGATGCTGCCTCCTTGTTGACTTTACAGAGTCTCCTAACTTTATGGCTCTTGGTCTCATATTGGCTAGATTCTCAAAGAAGTTGCTTTGATATCCTGGTTGTCTCATTTCATATATAAATATATAAATATATATATATATATATATATATATACACACACACACAATTTTTTTTTCCTATCATGGCCATCATTGCTCTGAGTCCCTTGTTAGAAATATTTTTAAGTAATGTTACAAGGGAATAAATATATAGCAGAATTAGCAATTTAATCCCAATGGACTGAAGAGTCATTGAGGACTATAACCAGGTGAACATTAATCTTACCTTTAAAATATTTGTTTCTATAGTATTATTTAATATCTGGTACAAATAATTTACACTTTTCTCACTGTTGTTGCTGGACCAACAAGAGGGGAAAGTTTGGACCTTTCAGAAGTGTTTCCTTTATTAATATTATAGCCTATGGCAAACCCAAGGCGACTGAAGTTTGTATGTCACCACTTTTCTTGGCAGAAGGTTTACTGTTAGGTTGGTGGCTTAAAATCTAATGACTGCAAGTTTTCTGGTGTAATTGTATAACCCCTTTTTATACAGACTCTTAATTCTGTAGCAAAGTTAAAAAAAATGCAAAGGTGTGTCTTTCAACAGATATGTAATTATGGTAGTCTAGAAATTAAATGTACCGGAATTATATTAAGAAGATATAAATTGCTCAGTTAAATTATACCTCTTGCAATGAAATTAAACAGAAGAGACAAACCAAAGGTAAAACCACTTCCATGTCTATTTTCTCATATGAAAACACTGTTTCAATTCTATTTACCAAAAAGAAGAGAAAAATTGAGAAGAAGAAGAAGAAGAAGAAGAAGAAGAAGAAGAAGAAGAAGAAGAAGAAGAAGAAGAAGAAGAAGAAGAAGAAGAAGAAGAAGAAGAAGAAGGGGAAAGCAATTACAGACTGTCTAAACAGTGAGTTCTTTCTTTAATCCAGTAATGAACTTCTATATGGCGACATTTATTACCTTATGCAACACCATATGTTGCATGTAAAGGAAGCTACTTTCTATCATCTCTCACACTGAAAGTGAAGAAAAGTTCTGTCGAATCAACAGATCCCAGAGCTGTGACAAACTCCCTGTCTATGTGGGAATGTGTTGGCTGCCCAAATGAATAATTTGAGTAGAATTTTAAGAGCCTTTTATAAAGTTTTAAGATAATAAAGTTAGAATAACACACAGGGAAGAGTGTTTTTCCTTTTCCAAGCAGATATGTATTTGACATCTTTGTCTGGAAGATGTATTACTCATCCATCATAGAATATTGTCACACTGATGATATATTAGTGTAATACATTATCAGAACATCATCATTCCTGTGATGTATTGCTAGCTAGCACAGAACTAGATGGTGAGAGTTGGTTATAAAGACTTAGCACCATTTATGGTATTAAAAAGAAAATTAAACATTTTATTTTAAGACTTGCACACTAAAGGGAAACTGTTAAAAGGTGATAGTTATTTTAAAATTCGATTTGTGGTAATGCACATCCTGAATTTTAGGGATATGAATTCTAGAAGTAAAATCAAGTGTTTGTGGTCAGGCAGAGGAGCTACTTTCCTGAAGATATTACTTTGTGGCTTGTCAGTGTTAGTGCTCAAAAATTGTATCATTAAAACTTAATATTTTATAAAACTGCAGAATATAACATAGAAGTAACTATTTGCCATTCATTATAGAGTCAACTTCTAGTATGACAACAACATGAAAGCTTACTGTGACATACAAAACCAAGAAAAAATATGTGATTTTTTATGGTCGAGATGCAAATAAAGTTTAGTCCTTGCACAAGTTATTGGTCAAATATTTCAAAATCAGGAGAAATTTCACTCCTCTAGGAGCACAGCCTTAATGGAAACACATGTCTAGCAATCACTACATTCTCTTGCCACAAAAGTTGCAAGATGTTCCTTTTGTTATTATTGTTATTATTCCTTCTAAAGTAAGAAAAAATAAAACAAAAGAGTGACTGATTTGATGAAATAGAGGGAAAAAAACCCAAAACATCAAATTGAATTAATGTAGAACTAGAACTTAACCTAAAAACATTATAGCTGGGCATAAACTGCATTACTGCGACCAAATATACACACTAAAGCTGATAAGGCTGTTCTTAAGGCTATTCTTTATGTATTTATCAATGAAAGTTTTGAGAGCTTTTTCCTTTCTATTTAATCAAAGAATTTTATTAATAAGTCCGAAGAGAATCAATTAAATAAAGACAATAAAGTCCTTCCTAACAAGGTTTTAAATTTATATATTTAACTGTAGACTCATATGAAAAACTTTCTTGTTGAAAGTATAGAGAGAGAAAGAAAAGAGAAATAAAGAAGGCGTCAGAACAACTGGAAAGTCTCTGAGCATTCCCATATTAAAGCATCATTTTGAATAATGCTCTATCTGTATAAAAGTGGTTAACAGAAGGGGAGGGTAAATTAGAATATCTGATTTGTTTAGGTTGCTGGAAAGAGATATGGAAAATAAAAAAAGTTAGAAGAGTAAAAAAGGACAAAATAAACTTTAAATAATGATTTTTCCACCTTTTTTTTTTTAATATAAAACTGTTTATAATAAGAAACCATGGAGAGTAGAACTGTGAAACATTAATGATTAGTTTGTTAAAAAAACCCCTAATGTCATAAATCTATTACCTTGTTCTCCACTGATATTTTGTATCCCTCTCTTAAATGTATAGAGCTCATACCCATAGGGTCTGTTAGGACCCGTGTATAATATATACCATATAATTTTACCAAAAGATTCTCTGATCTAGTCCTTGATTTCAGTTCATTTAGCTTTGCTTGTCTTTCTGCTGTCCTTTAGGTGATATATTCTGTCAGCATGGGATGTTTATCTATGCTGTGCTTACAGAAGTGCAGCATGATCTTTCACTGCTGCTTGAAGGAACTCTTGAAGCAGGAAGCATGAAACGCTGGCTTGGGTAAACTGAAAAATACAGGGCACGAAATTACCATTGTATTATTACCTTGAGGGCCCAGATCTAAAAAAATAAAAATAAAAATAAAAATAAAAATAAAAATAAAAATAAAAATAAAAATAAAAATAAAAATAAAAATAAAAATAAAAATAATAATTTTAAAAAAGGTTAAAGTGCAAAGAATACAGATGTACAGAATGTGGCTCTTTGCTGGGAGTTTGTACTCTGTATAGAAAAGCATATTTTTCAGCATACACTTCACCATACATGCATATTGCGATGTATGCAAAACAGTAAAATCAATGCAAATATATGCAGTTGAAGACAGAGCACATTTTGAAGCTGCACTGCACTCTTTGTCAATGTCAGTTTTGTGACAACCTTTGATAGTGCATTGGGATTTCTTTAGTCTCTTAGAGGTCAAGATAAACTGTTCTTCTCTTTCAAAACTTACCTTCTGATTGATGGCATTTCAGTGAAAACTGAGCATTAAAAAGACTGTGTCTTATATTCCGTTCTTAGGGGACCAGAGGTTCTATAAGAACTTGATAAACTAAGTGCACTAGTATTAAAATTAACCTAGATATTATCGAGAAAATGAAACAATGTAAGGTGTCTCAGTACCTGTCTTAATTTCTCATTGGTTGGCTAATAACCAGTCATAAGCTGGAAAAAAAATCTGAAATAGTTTCATAATGAATTTGGAGTATCAGAAGAAAATTCATTCTTACTTAATAGCATTCTCTATCAGCTCTTTTAGCAAATAAATTTTATGCATAAGTACAATAAAAATAATTTCTCTCTTCAAAGAGACTGCACTTTTCTTAATTTGTTGATGGATGACCCCAGTATAAATAGCTAAGATGTGCTCACTGAAATGAGTTAATAACATAACAAGAATATATGTATAATAAAATAATTTGGATCGTGTTTGCCAAGACTTCTTAACATGAGCTAGAAACAACTAGTCCATGTTCTGGAAAACACTCTTTATGAGAGAAATTCTGTAAGTACATATTTTTTTTTTTTTTTTTAAATCATGTTCATATAGCAACTAAGATATGTAATTAAGATTTCGGGTAGTATAAACGTGTTTGGTTTATAGTATTCCACATGTAGGTATGCACAGCAGCCCAAACCACAAACCACACTGAAGTCCTGCCTATACAATCAGCCTAAATGTGTCAACCTGAGACACAGATGTAGCTTTAAGTTGTTAGGAGTGTGTGACTAGTAAGTAATGACTGATATTTCCAAAATTTTGTGAGTGTACCAAATGTTTACGTCCGTTAAAAAGCAGATAGAAAACTGTTAGATATTAAATTGAAAAGATGCTAGGAACTACTTGATGTTTTACAAAGTATTTATCTATATTCTCACATACCTAAAATATTTGAAAAAACTCTCACTCTACATTAGTCTAAACGTTTATAGGGTAACCTTGAAAATGCTTTTCTTTTCACCCTTTACCCCTATGATCTCTTTCCGTTTGGCAGGATTGTTCTTCATTGACTTGAACATGAGAAAAACTAGAGCATAAAAAAAATTAATTATTTTATTGAATTATAATTTAAATGTATTCATGTAAATTTAAAAAGGAGTTAAATATTTCCGAGAGGAAATAAGTTATAGTCATGCTGGTAAGCTAAATTTGTGAGGAAATAGGAATTTTGTTAGAAAGAGCACCATTAAAGTCACTACTTTCAGAATGAAATGAATAATCACAAATGCTTGAGAGTAAAGTAAGCATTGAAACTGAAATCTTTGAAATATTTCTACTTTTTAAATGCAAAAGTGTCCTGGATGTTTTCTGATTAATTTTTTTTCTTTTTTTGCATCATGACATTTTTTCCAGGGACATACAAGTCATACAAGGAGACAGAATGAATAAAATATATGATATGTTTTTTTCCATTCCTGACTGAATTTAAATGAATTTCCAGGCCTGAAAATTGAATAGCTTTTGTGTAACTCATAGACTATAGTTACAAGAGAAACCGTAAGGAGCAATAAATATGGAATTTCTTTCTGCCACCGTTTAGTTACTTTTTGGAAAAGTCTATCTTAATAACAATAAGAAGCTACTGCCAAATAATAAGAAACTGAAATATTGTTCCAAATAAAGGTTTGTATTTGATATTTTTAAGTTTGAAATTTCTTTTCTTAGCAACTGCATCTAGGCAAGGGCTAAGACATTCTGAGCACAACATTGGAAAGTCAGAAGCTCATGTTATTTCTTCATAGACAGCTTTCATAAATTATGTTACCTTAAGAAAATAAGTTTTGGAAGAATAATCTGCTGCTGAAGTATTCAGTTAACTGAAAATTTTAAACCACATTTAAAATAGCTATTAATTATTATGTCATTGTGATAGTTCACCCATATGGGACAAAGTTCTCCATCCCAGAAGCATTGAAGTGAAGGATCTAGAAGAACACTTTTATGATTAGACACTGAAAAGGAGTTAAAAATCATACCTATGTAATACTACTGGACTCAAGCTATGAGAATTTCACTCTTAAGTAAGAAGCTTAAATATGATATACAGGAGTCTACATAATTACCTACTTGATTACTTTCACTCACAGTTCTTTTCACCCACTCTTCCTCTGAAAGAAAATGGGTTGTTGGTCTGGGTTGGTTTTATTGCTAGTTGCAAAAATTGCCAAATGAATGCAAAAATTGGTGTCACATATTGTAAGACACCCAAATTGCCGCTTATGGCAAATTCCAAGCCTTTGAGGACCAACGTAAAACAGTGGTGTGACTTATACTACATAGAAGTCTTCTGAAGATTTATGTCTTCAGAAACAATATTTATTCTTGGCGAATATAAGAATATTGTGTTTGGTACAATTATCTACAAGTAGATGTTTTGCTGTTTTAAGCAAAACTCAAAAATAAAAAGCCCAAAGGTTTGATGTGTTTAAATGATTCTTATTATGCATTTTTTTTTTGTTCAACAGGAATTATTTTACAGCAATAAGTTGCAAACAGTAATATAAGAATTTTCAGGAAATTTGTTTGGGACAAGGGGGAATACAGAGCTTAGAGAAGTTATACTCACATATGAGAGAGAGGTGCCAAAGGAGATATTTTGCTAAAGGAAGGAGTTAACTGAGTTTTTCTCTTTCTTTAGATATTTTAGGAAGCATACTAATTCTGGAGTTTTGATTGCTTTGCTTTGCTAGCATGAATATATGTATATTTAGTAACACCACTTTTCTTTCATGTTCCATTCTCTAAAGAATCTCACTCATGAAAATACAGATTGTACATAAAAAGTAACAAAACTGCAAGCACTTTTTGGCCATACTATGCAATTATTCTAAGAAAAGTAAGACTGGCTTATTTCTTTTCCTTTCTTGACCTTTTAAAATAGCCTGGAACTTTGCTGTAAAATAAATGGCAGTACTGCTACAAAATAAAACAAGCAAACTTCCATGCAGATCTCTTTGATGACAGAATAAGTTTTACTCCTTGCCTTTGCTAGGATCAGGAATACTACTCATGAGAGCTGTAGAGGGATGTTCTTTGGAGCATTTTAAGAAGTAACTTATTTATACATATATCCTCTACCTATCAACAATAAATTTGCCCCATAATTTAACTGCATCACTTGCTGGCGTTCAGATGACATGAGATTAACTTTTTGTAACTTTCCTATAAAGCATGCATTAGACCTTCCATATTACAGACTTTCACAAGTTTCCATATGTTTTTATATTCAGATGTATCTCTTTGCATATTTTAAACAAGCCCATTTCAGTGCAAAAAAGGAGATTCACTTGATGAAAGGTGTAAGATATTTTAATCATTTTTATTACATTTATCGTTATAATATAAGCTCCAGTTACCTTAGTGGTGAAAACTGTGGTCAATGAAAGTGGTAGTTAGTAGAAGGTAGAAGAAAAACAAGAGATAGTGTAATACTTCAGATCAGATTCTAGAGACATCTAGAGAAGATTGCTTCAGTAAAAGGAAGCACAAGAGAGAAAATAAAATAATGATGACTGGAATATAGAAATATATACATTTCTTAAAACTTCCATTAGCACAAGTGAATGAATATATCTCTTAAAAGACAGATTGCTGAGAGTCCCTTCACATTTCTAAAACATATCTGAAACTTCTATTTAATCATAGAAAAAGGGACATAATTGCAGACTTTCAGTTACCATGTAAAAATTCTATGCAGTCCTACCATTTGGCCAGGCTAAAGAGATCTGCTGTCTCATCACAGGCCAGCTGGTGTGATGCAAAATTCTACCAGCATTGTGGAAACACAAAATTTTGCATTATTTGCAAATGCACCTTCTCTAACTGGATCAATTCACAATCAGCTGTCTCTTCTTTGCCATACCTTCACCATCACTATTTCTTAATTTGAGTTCAAACTTTATCACCCAAGATTTCAAATTTATAAGTAAGCTATTTAAGAGAGTCAGTGGAAATTCTAGCATGTAACACATCAATTCACATACTCACAGAAAATGTGAAGGAACCAAAAATCACTTATTTCCTCAAATGTGACAGAGCTTCCCATGCTTATTATCATCAATGACAGTTCTGGCAAGCTCAACATTAACCACTCATTATGTATTATCACTCTAGGGAAGTCCTAATTGGACAGTTTTATGAAATATGGTCTGGGTCTTTTCTGCCAAAATAGGAACAAAAAAATATCTAACGTCTAGAAAATAGTGCTCCGGACATATTTCTTCAATGACACAACTATGTCCTAATACAATTTTTCATTGCATAATTGCAATTGTTAATTTTCAGTACTTTAATTCTGTATTTATTTTGATGCATAAAATGGACAACAAATACAATATGAACCTGTAATTCCTTTTCCATTCTGCAAATAAGAAATGGCTGAAATGCATTCATTCTTTTAACTCACTGAAGCATAGGATTCAGAGATGGAAAGAGTTTGTCCCGATGTTTCCACACAGATTTGAAGGTGATACTATCCTCTATATAGAAACCTAAACAAGATTTATATCGTATTTAAGATTTGCTTAATCTCATATTGAAGGCTTAATTAGAGTTTGTGCTGACCTTCTTCATGAAGAATGAGTTTATCTTTCATGAGCAGTATTAACACCGTGAATCCTTACTTTGAATCTGAATTACTCATATATCAGCTAAAAATGTGATGCTGAACCGCTTAGTTGACTTACAATGACTGCTTATTTTGAATTTTATACTTTCATTGAATTTGAATTTAAACTCTTTTTTGTTGCAGAATCTATTAAATCCAAAAAGCCCATGTGACTCTTGTCACATCAGCCCACATCAATGTTCTTACTGAACTGTTTGTAAATGCTTGACGAGAGAAAGTGACAATTTGAAATAACATTTACTTTTGAGATTGTTTCAATCTTTGAATGGAATTTAATGCTAAATATATAATTTCTTCCTCTAAGCAACTAAGATGAGTTGTAAAATTACTTTAAATGTTTTGAAGAAAAATGTGGCTAATAAGTTTTTGTATAAGGTTTTAAATTTATGTATAGAAAGAAAATATGATGTCAGAGTATTTATAGTAACTGCAATATGTTCCTAAGAACTTTCCAAGCAATAATATATAAAAAACCCTTGAAATTTCTGTGCAAATTACCTAGTTATTTTCTTCTTGAGCTAAAGCATAAAAGATTAGCACATAGGTTTACCTAACAGGTTTCTGTAAAGACAGTCTTAATATCAACTAAGAGTAGTCTGCTAAAGAGTAGGTCTTTACTCCAAAGTACCAGTTGGGGTCCTTCTACAGTAAAAGAGAGAACAAACTATGTATACATCTTGAGAATAAATCATCTTCGTTAATGGGACAGCACAAAAGAGATAGCATGAACTACCTTCTAGGATACTAGGATGTATTAATTTCTCTGACTGTAGAGATATTTTAGATAATGACATGGATTAGAAGCCAAATTCAAGTCAAGAAAGCAAAAGATGAGACCTATTCAGACATAATAGTCTGCTGGTTAGTTCTGGATCTATTTTAGAGAACTTATTTTTAAGTATTTAGTAATGGTAGCCAAAATAACAAGTAAAATGATCTGTTGGACAAAAATATCTTTTTCATTTGTACCTTGACCCTTGACCTACCAAAGAATATGTTTTCCATCCAATAAAAACACACAGAATGAGAGTTAATTAATATACTGTGCTATTACAGTACAGTAAATCAGAGAGAGCACAGTTGAAAAAGATACTGAAAAACACAAGCTTTTAGTGAATTCAATTTTCCAACATTTTTCATATCTGTAGGATTCATTAATAATCTAATTTACTCTTTTTCATCCTTTTTTTTTTTTTTTTCCAAGCAACATTAAAATAGATCATACTAATTCTAATGAAGACATTATGGTCTGTTGTGTAGATACTCAATTACAGAGTTTTAAATATACAAATTATGTAAATGCCTATTTAGGGAGTATTTACAAAACATTATTGACCTAGTAAGCCATAACAGCTCCAGTCTGTCAGAGAAATATCTATTTAGATGCTGCTTAAAATGCAAATTATTGGCCCAATAGGGTATAATGGCTTCTTCAGAAGTGCTGCATTCTATCATAGAAATCCATGGTTGGGGACCTGCTGGCTAATGACTTTTGTGTGAAAGCTACCTTGGAAACTGTCTTTAAGTACACAAATTTCCCACATGATAGAATATAATGGCTATTTTTCAACAACTTCTGACTACAGAATAGTATTGGGCTCTATTAGTTAGTTAGTTAGTTGTCAGATCTCAAACAAAAATGTGCAGATGCTATACAAAGATATTCATTGGCTTCAGATTCCCCTCTAATTTTGTTTGAAACAATATCTGCTAATGTGCAGCAGCTATTTTCAAAAATTACTCTTGGTCCCTCATGGATTTACAGCACCAATTCTATAATGAAACAACTTTGGTGTTAAGGAATGTTCTGTTAAAAAGCAAGACATGGACCATTCCTCCAAAAGGGTAATTATAAATCCTCGTTAAGCACAGCACTTTGCACAGCCTTCAAGAGGAAATATGTGCAGGCATTACAGAAATGATTGAAAATACACACATCTACATTACACTTAAATGTTGTTCATTACATATTAGCAAAACTGTGCCAGGCTACATGGAATTTCTTCTGTGTAGCCGATAACTCTTTGTACCAAACAGTTTCAATGAAGTCATGAAGTTTTGGAGATAGCACCAAAGCTTGACTGAGGAGATTTTCAGGAGTTTTTATTCCAAGGGAAAAAAATAAGCTGGTTGAACACTTTGGCTCTGTTTTGAGAGCGTACATTTAATGGAGCTTCACCAAACTGAACAGGGATCTATTACTGAGTGAAATTTCTGAACTACTGAAGGAGCTGAAATACCTTCACAACTCTCAGTTTAGGGACTTAGAAATGCTTAATTAGAGATGTTGAACAGGGATTTGTATTTATAGGGAACAATTCCAGTTTTTTACAGCTCTTACATGTACAAACTGCATTCTTTTTAGCATTGAGAACATAACTCTTTTGTGACTGCATCCATTGTGTTTGTTAATTCTTTTGTATTGCTAAGCTTTTTTCCTGTGTTTTAAGCTTAACAGTGGAGAAGTGCAAACACAGTTGCAGAAAGAAGGCAAGAGAACGAGTAAGGAATATACTTTTTGACGCAATTTCTCAAAACTTATTTCTGAGAGATTTTTCAGAAATCTCTGAATTTAAGACCACTTAAGACCATTAATCTCATGGAAAAAAGATGTACAAAATCTTAGAGAACTCGCTGGATAATATAATTATCAAACAATTTTAGGCTCTCTAATATTACTTCTTATTGCTTTTTTTTTGCTTTTTTTATTCTAAAAGAGCTAAGAAAAATCTTCACTATGTATTCATTATATGTATTCATTCACTTACTTGCTAAAGAATTTTATTAATGTATTGCTGCTCTTATTTATAGCATTTGCCATTGCATATTTCCAGCTTAAATAGCATCAATAAACAATTTTGTTGTTCTCCTGGAAATGCGTGTGGCATGTAAACAGAGATTCACAGATTTTAAATTACCACAGACTGTGGCTCTCATATTAATAAAGAAGTGCATAGTTGATAGGAGAAAAAAATAGCAACACTTTACAATTTGAGATAACCAGGATATTTTTGAATTCTCCTCATTTCAAACCGAGGTGCTATAAGTTAAATAATGCAAAAGCAACATATTTTTGTTTCAACCTTTGAAGGATATATTAGCCTTCTCTTTACAGAAAGATGCTTTTACACAGTTTTAAGTGGAAGTAGATCTTAAAATGTGTATAAATGTAACAGCTGAGGACATTTTATCTATTTTTACTATAAGCACATCAAAAGTGAAGTGATGCAAAGAGATCATATTATAATTAGAAAGCAGGTTTATATTGCAAAAGTCCTACCCATGCAAATGTTGTACTATAGATAACATGCCTTTTATATATATTTTGGGATTGGTCAGTGAGATAAGATGGAGTCTGCTTCTAAATATATATTCCTAGACTTTTTCTGTACTTCTTCAAATCTTCTGCAGGATTTCGTTTATTTGCTGAGGTTTTTTTCCAGAGCTCTGGAGAGACAGGAATCTATCTTATACCTGCAAATCTCCTTAGAAAGGCAGTGGATTATGCAAGCACTGGCCAAATACTTGAATTGGAAACTTTAACTTCAAGTGTGTCAAACATGACAAAAGAGCTAAAGAAAATTAATATATGAGTTGATATTTGAGGTTGAAAATGCTACCATTATGCTGGGAAGAAAAGCATTCCTGTAAACCTCCAGGTCAGTGATGTAGACCACTAACTACTGCTCTAAAATATGCTGTTTCCACAGCATCTGACCTAAATTAGATTCCCAGCTCTGAATTCCCTGTCTATTCGGATGGTGGCAAAAACAAGTAACTCAAAGCACAGAGCCAGTGGAAGTGTCATTCTGCCTTGCCATTAAACAGGCTGCAGAGAAGGACAGACACACAGAAAGATGTGTGAGAAGAAAACATACGATGGAATTTATTTATTCAAATACACAGTGAGAAAACAACAGACAGTTGTCATATATTAAAACAAGGATTCCCATACACATCTGGCAGGTCCAGCAAGCAATGGGTGCCCCACTTGATTCCCTGAACACTCCACTCTCACACAGTCAGACCAGGTTTCCTGGCTGGGCCCAGCCAGTCTCAGTCAAGTTGATCCCTAAAGCCATTTATTCATGGTGCAGTAAACATAAACTGTCCAAGCAGGTGCTCTTGAGAAGGACCCTGAAAAAAGGAGCCCTGGGCTTTTATGCACTCACAGTCTAAGTGCACCATTAGTGTTGGGTCTTTCAACTGAGTTCTCAGCTCCTGCCATGTCCCTTAGTGTCCCCTTCCCTTACAGGGCCACATGTCCCCAAGCCCATTGTTCTGCAAAGATCAGCACTTCATGGCTTCTTGCCTGGGCTCCCCTCCAGAGCTCAGCCTGCAGCTCCTACTGCAGCTGCACCCCCAGCTACCTGCACTGAAGGTATTCCTCAACAGCTCCAGCTGGAAAAAAACCCTGAGCAACATTGTCTGACTCCACAACTGACCCTACACTGAGCAGGAAATTGCACAAGAGAAGTCACTAGGTCCTTTCCAACCTGAACTACCCAGAGATTGTGGGCATGTAAATAATTGAACAAAATCGTGTCATTTGTCCACCAGAGACTGGATAGGATAAACCACTAACTACATATCTCTAATGAGTATTTCAATTCCAAATATGTGTATTTTGGCAAGTAATGGGTAGGATCTTTCATAAAGACTGAAAAAAAATAATCCTTGGTAATAGGGAATCAAGGAGAAAAGCTTTTATGCAATTATTCTTCAGCCTAGTTTGATAACTGGATACAGATAATAGAATGGTTGTTCAATGAAGGAATTTGTTTCAGGACTCTGTCTCACTAGTAGATGGTTAAACAGTGTCTGTATTCTAGAACCATTCTGTGTATACATACTATAACTGCTGTTCCAAAGTAGTTTGTGTTTTAGAATAGGACGCAGAACAGGACAGTACCCACTGCACTATCCTGTGCTAGCTGTGGAGTTGGCAGTCAAACAACACAGGTTCTTACAAATACTGTTTTTTTTCATTGAGCCAAACTGACACCAAACTATACCTTTCTTTTTGTTCCTATTTTTGCATTACCTTTCCATGCTTATTTTAATTTTTCTCTGAGTTTTTTTTCTGAAGCACCAAATCAAATGGTGTTATTTCTCACTGCTAATTCCCTTCATGCCATTACTCTCATCACTCCAGGTTGTTTCTGTTCCCTTTCAGTTTCCTTTTTCATGCCAGCATGATTGTCTTGTCACCAACTTAAGGAGGGAAATATAACTCCTAAAATATTTTATCCCTCCTGTTGCTCAGTGGGCGTAAGATTAACCTCTGTGTTAATAGCCTAAATAGGATCCTCCCACCATCAAAGCCATAGGGTGTGGTTATGTGAATTGCCACTTCTTCTCAAGGGAAAACAAGGAACTTTGATCAGGATTTATATATCATCTTCCTAACTTTTAGCTTACAAGCAGGCTAAGAGAAAGCAAACAGATTACAAAGCTTTACACAAGCAGTTTTCAAAGGCTTCCTATGTTTCTTCTGTTGAAAGAGCATTCTAAGACTTTAAGATGTTTTGTTTGGATCAGAAAAGCCAGTTGTCAGCTCATACGTCTGTTCTACCTGATGTGAACCAGAGACAGCTGACATCTAGTATATCTAACATTTAAAGAAATTTAATCAGACCTGGTAGTCAAAAAATATATCTTTGAATGACTGTAGCAACTTTTTCCTGCCAGGCAGAGAGTGAGGTTGAATTTGCTACGAGCCCTTTGCAACCTGTTTTAAAAATTGGGAAGGAAATGGTACAAAAATATTTTATGGTATGTAGATGTTTTAGCCATCACAGATCACTCAAGACAAAACATAAAATATTAAAAATTTGTTCTTTATTTTATTCTAAACAAAGAGAGATGTAAAAACATTTAAAAACAAACAAACAAAAAAACCAAACAACCCCAAAGCTGAAATTTGAAGTGTGGTACTTATTCCTTAGTAGCTTCTCATCTGAAAGTCCCTTTTTCCTAAGGATTAAGTAAAAGGTCAAAGCAGAACCTATTCTAGAGGGAAAAAAATATTTCAAACTGTTATACATGATCAGAAATAGCTCTATCTATAGAGGTTTGCTTTTTAGTGTGATCATCAAGTTTTCTAAATGTATTTTATGACCAATGAAATTCTTCTCCTTTTAAGAAACAAAACAAAAAATCAATCAACCAAAAATCCTAGAAAAAAAATGTACCCGCCCAAAAAAGAAAGAAAAAAAAAAAAGATGAAAACACATCCTTCATGATGATTGCAATCACATTGCCACATACTTTTCACAATGGCACATGCTTAATTCCCCTTTCTTTGCATGAAAAAGGTAATTCAAGCACAGATGCAAGTGCAGTTTTTCTTTTCAGATTCTAGTTTTGATACTTATTTTTTATTCAGTAAGGATAATATTTACATTTGAAAACTGTGGCATTAGATGCACTGAGAACCACAGTAATGAATGGATATTTTTAATATAACATCCAAAAATATAGGCAGCAGCATGATTTTTCATAATAGAAAATCTACACAGGTAATATTTTTTTTTTCCTTTAGTTGTAACATTTCCTAAGAAATGTTATTTCTGTGTTGTCACTATTAATAACTTAATTCCAAACACAGTAGCTGGTGAGCTTGAATGTGTCTCCAGATAAAGCAGTTTAGGGCCTTATATGATTTTTCCGTTAATATTAGTAGAGTCTTCCTGTTTTCAAAGGAACTTGATCAGACCTTGTGACTGAAAAAAATTGCATATCCTAATATTAAAAAGTAGCAAACATCCATGTGGGCACAGATCCTTGACTTATGAAGAAGTGTCTGACAAAACCTACATTTTTCAGAGTTCTCTTATGCAAGAAATTCTCTGCTGTATAATTGCAGCCAGACTGCAGCACAAGAAACATCAACAAGCCAGAAAGTCAATAAAGAATTTATATCTCTTCTTAAATACATTTATGCGTGAACAACAGGTATTCAGCCTTGAAGCACAAGATATCACAAGCCACTCAAAGACTGTTAGGATCAGGTTCAAACTCGAAAGCCAAGTCTGTGGAAAGATACAGCTCACAAGATACACTGGACATACAATATTGCTCAATGTATTTAATATAGCTACTTCTTTGGGCTGGAGTTGCTAATCACGTTTCATAAATTTTAGTATTAACTAGAAAGCTGTTAAGCCAGAAAATAGTCTGAGAAAAAACAACAGAATTATTTTATTTAAATGCAATTCATCCGTGTATTTTTTTATAAAATGTCAGAGAACAAAAAAAAAAGAAATTTTTAGATAGCAAAAGGAAGCATTTATACACTGTGTCTAAAAGACTCCATTGAATGGGTCAAGTCTAGGCTAAAGTTGTAAGATTAAAGGAACACAGCCAACTTGAATTTTATAATGGAATATTTTCCTCATAATTCTGTTTCTGATAGACAGTAATCTCCTCTTTAAAGTGGTCTGATCTATTGGCATTTTAAAATTCTTAAATATGTTATAAAGGGTCTCCTACTTAACAGCTGATATTTACAGGACCTTTTCAGTGGCCGTAAAATGGATAAACTAGATGTTTCAACTGTATTATTTGAAAAAATCTCAAAACACTTGAAGTCATAGTCTAGGAAGTGATGCAATTAAAAGTGTTATATTCAAATGCTTTCAAATGTGCAGAGGAAAAAACAGAAACATTTTTTAAAAGCCCCAAATATTTTCCCTATTATAAAATATTTTACATCTATGGGTAAAAAAATTTCATAAAAATTGCAGCTCAAAACTAATTCTTCTTTAAAAGTAAATTACTTTGATTTCTTTATTTTAAGAGCTATTCCCAACAGGCATGTTGAGATGCTAAAATTTCAAATGTAATTTGTTACCTCTTTTAAAGAAATTTTCTTTACTAGATTTATCACACTTGTACGTTTTTTTGATCTGAAAATAAGATGTGAAAATTATATCAACAATCACAGAACATAGAAGTCCCTGTGACTGACACTGACTTTTATTTTTGCTGGCATCCCTGTTTTCCAAAAATTCCCAGTGGTCCCATGGAACCTAAGGAGATGAGTCCTGAAGGAAATGGACAGTGTTGTTGTCAAACCAATCTCTATTTAATTTGAGAAGTTGTGGCAATTGGGTGGTATCTCCAGAAACTGGAAAGAAAAGTAAATATCACACCCATTTTTAAAAAAGCCAGAATAGACTCTCAGATTTGCTGACAAATCAGCCTCAAATCCTTTCCAAGTAAGATCATAGAACAATCTTCCTGAAAGACATATCAAAACTTATGGAAGAGAGGTGATTAGAGACAGCCAAGATACCTTCACCAAAGGCAAGTTTTCTGCATCTTCTTCTTAGGATCAATTGTACTTTTAGGAGTCATTTTCTTTTCAGGGCCTCAGTTTTCTATCCAAGAGTCTGACTAAAAACCACTGCCCTATCCATCTCCTATTTGGTGCTTCCATCTCATGTCTGCTCAAGAAGGTACTGCTTTGGTTTAAACCAGTCACTGCCACAATTTACAACAAACTAGCAACAGGATTCTGCTTGAGAGGTCAAATGCTTGAGTTCAGATGTCTGCCTTTCCCCACATCAGACAAATACACAGAATTATCTGCACTTGTTCTCATTCACAAGTCAAGCTACTTTTTCTCATACAAAAGCAATCTAAGGAATTCACATAATATCTAAATGTACATATAAAGTTTTATTTTACATTTAACATGACAGAAAAAATATTTGTCAAAATTAATAACTGAGTGATTTGTTTCAGCAGATTATAAGGGGAATTAGTTTAGCAGTAACAAAAGAAAAAGTCCTTTTGCATGACAGAAAATTTTGTACTCTGCAAACATATAAAAGAAGTGTGAGGAAAGATCCAGTAAAGTCCTGAAAGAGTTATCAACAAATAAAAACTCGGTTGCCCAGAAAACAATAAGAAAATATGAAATTTAAGAATTGTTCAATTCTCGTCTGAATTGACAATAGACATAAAAATCTGTATTCAACTGGTTGATCTATTGCAGCAACACAGAGAGGCCATCCAGAAGACAAACATTCTTATCCTGGTATGCATGAGGCTGATATTTCACAAACAAGCCAAACCAGATGCAATGAGTTGTTACTAAATGCACTCATCTTCAAAATCAGCTTGGCTTGTCGTGGCTGGGTATTGCTTATAGTTAAGTGGCCTTTAAAATTTTAGCTATGACATCTATTGTTCAAAAAACACAGCAAAAGGAGATATTGCTAATGGCTAATATTGCACAAGAGCAGAGTGTGCAGGGAAACAAAGAGGAAGGGAATCAATCGGTCTTCAGGAATATGGATGAAACGTCTGATATTTGGTACTTTATTAGAAGCATTGGACTATTTGCAATTTATTTTTTACAAAATCCTGTGGAACAGTAACAATGGTATGTTGTCTGCCACAGCTTTAATACTGGTCAAGATTTTATTTTGTCCTGATTTGTGGTCATTCACCAGCTATATAAAACACAACCCTCCAGCAAGCTAAGAACAATTTACTCTTTTAGGAGTTATTTTCAAATATGTTACTTGTCTAGACAATCAAATTCTGAAATACTAAAAAAAAAAAAGCTAGATGGACGTGTTTTGTAAGCTTTCCAAAGACTTTGGGAAATCTTCATAGAATAATTCAGGTTGGGAAATATCTTTAAGTCTAATTATAAACCTAAAATTGTTGAGTCCACCATTAAGCCATGTCCCTTAGCACCACATCTTTTCAATCACCTTTGACTATATTGTTGCTATTAACACATGCATATAGTTAGAAAACATAACTCAGAAATATTTTCTAGTTTTCCATCTTTTACTACATCTGGATTACTCCTGACAATTTAGAAAAAAAAATCTCCTTGATAGATAAAAATGATGTGTTTTATAAAATGCAGGTGTTTTGTCTACTTTTAAATGGGCAAATTTGCATTTGTGTAAATGTAGAAGGTTGTCATTACTCTTTGATTAAGGAAACTACAGAGAATCCTGAGGTAAATAAGAAAGTAAGTATGAGTCACTGTAGAGAGCTACGAATACACATAATATTAAACCTGTATTAAATTAGAATTTGGCAGGATACTACAGTAAGACTTTAGCAATTCTAAGACATACTAGTCAATATATTTTTTACATATTGTTTTATTCAGTCATTTTGCCTCATTTGTTTCTTTTCTTTTTTTCGTCTCCACTTTAATGTCTATTTAGACTTTAAACAAAGCATTAAATTCTATAATTCTAAGTGACATTAATATTTTTATGGTACTTATGAACAGTTGAAAAATCATGTGTAAGATCCTTTGTAATATAAAAAAATTACACTCAGAATGATCCTTAAGAACACTAAATATTTAAAACCTTCTTCTATGTCTCACTAAAACTTTTCTACTTAGTATATAAACAATATCTTATCATCCAGCTCATAGGTTCAGCTCTGGTATCCTTACTCTTCCATTCGTGATGGCTGCAAAGGGGAAAATGGTTCCTCTCAGCCATGCTGCAGAATGACTATAAAATATGTTCTTACAGGTTAATGTAAGGTCCTAAGAAAGGAGACCAAATGTTTTTGTGGCACAAAAGAATCTTGAAGTAAAAATTAAGAATGAGCCTAGAAAAGTGGCCAATTTGATGCAATTCTACTTATTACTTTAAGAACAAAAAATATAAGTTGATTCCTTAGAGACATAAAGAAGTAACTTCCATTAGAATCTTGGCAGACCTTGAATTTTTTTTTCACAAAACTTAGATTGATTTATTTCTGTTGTGAAAATAATTGAGGTGAATGCAGCATGAAGTTTCATTAAGTTCATGCACATAGAGAGCCTACTCAGTTTTTCTCTTTATGTAATGACCCCAACCATCTGGATTGTTACTCTAGGTCACTTTGGTAAATTCATAATTTTTTTTACAGCCTGGAAATAGCACAGAGAGGAGAAATTGCTGTTTTCATGTTTATGTGTGCATGGCGAATAAGGTGGAGGCTTTGAAATAATGATGTTTTTGAAAGGATCAGTCCTTCCTGAGCCGTATCAATGTCAGCCTGCCTCCCTCACACAAGCACTATAGCTCACTCGTGCAGATGTCAGAGCTGCTCAAGTCCTGTGGGTGTATACTTAAAAAAAGTGTATGTTAAATAAGATTAATCAAATAGTTGACAAAATTTCAGACAGTTTTCAAGTAAACATTTCACACTTAAAACAGGAGATGGTTGTTTTTTTATAAATTAATGGTCTGTAAACACCTTGTTCTATATTCTGATTTTGCAGCAATTTTATGCTAAAGTAACTCCATTGATTACTGGTAATTTACACTGATATTACGTTAAAAAGTCCTCAAAAGCCCTCTAAAGTTTAGCTCAAAAAAACAAAAACAAAAACAAAAACAAACAAACAAACAAAAAAAAAAAAAAACCAAAAAAAAAACCAAAAAAAAAAAAAAAACCCAAAAAAAACCTTTGCTTAGTTTTATGTGCTTACTCATTTGTCTTTGTTCTCACCAACATGCACATGTGTCAAGATTAACTTCTAGTTCAGACCCTGCCATTTTATGTAATGGTACAGACTTTGAAAATTCATCTGAGAGTTTTGTCTTTTGTGACACAATATAATGTGAAGAAACAGAAAGTTTCTTCTACTTTTTTGCTCCCCCATGTTTTGCTTTTGTTTTATAGATATCTACTGATGTTTTACTATCTCATAAGTTTAACTTTAAAAACACTGACAATTATTTCAACCATTTTAATCATCTTTCTTCAGTCTAGATGCCATGTTGAAGGTATGAGAGTATATTAATTTCTAAGTAGTGTCTGTAGCATCAGGGGAGAATCCCACAAAATGAATTCAATGGGATTCAAAATCTACATGTAGAAGTTGGGGAGAAAACAGAGAAGGCTTCTTCCTATCCCTAACTTACATACCACAGCCCCTGGTCTGTTTTTCTGTTTTGTGTAAATGCTGAATATTACAGAATGCCCATATAGATGTTAAACACTTCTAAAAAGAGGTAATATTCTAGCAAGTACACTACAGGTATGTCATCTTTGCATTGTCTTTCGTATACTGGAATAGTGAGGAGTGAGGCAGAAAATTGTTTTCATTCAGAAAAGTGTTTTCAGAATAGGAGAGCAAACTTCTCTAAATATTTGTAGGGTGTTCTGCCCCTCTTTGTGTTCTTGGGTTCACTGCTATTAACAATAGTTCTTGTGCAACTGAGTATTGCCCACATGGGCATATATTTATGAATTTATATTTCATTCTACCTACTGTGCAAGCTGATCAAGTCTTACAACAATATTGCTCTGAGCTAGCATACCAGTTTGCCTGCTGCTGTGCTGTGCTGTTTGGTCTGCTTGGCAAAGAAAATGTAGCTCAGAACAGAAAATCTCTATGCAGCCATTATGCTATATCATTGCAAGTTTATTTCTGATATACTTTATTTTAATTTTGTTTTTATCCTGTTTATTTTCTTTGCTAACGTGTGCTTCATGAAGGGCTTTTCTACATTAGGATATTCACTAAAGTAATTGCTTGAGCTGTAGCCTAAGCAATGTCTTCAACTGTATCCAATCAGTACTGTAAGCTTTGCAGTGTAATTCCCAATGTGAACACATTTTCTCAAGGACAAGTATCTTTATTTACAATTTAGCTTAATCTGTTTCTACAGTGGATTATGTGCAGTTCAAATTGTACTCCTATGTAAATATTTTCTTGTGTAGCTAAACCTCTGTAGGCAAAAAGTTTTAAACTCATAAAGCAAAATTACCATGCAAGGTTCTTCTTAGTAGTGCAATGATACCTCTGTTCTTCATGCTCAGTTAGACCCCTATTTACATATTCACAGACACTTCTGTCAAAATCTCCAGGCTCTGATTTTCAGTGATAGTACACCTACCATGAAGAACTGGAAATCATAAACTTCTATTCACAACAATCTGGTCTTCTCACAGTCAGAGTAATTGTCCAGGTAAAAATACAGAAAGGAAGAACAGAGGAAACTGACTGTAACTGTAATTGCTCTGTACCACGCCTGTCAGTAGTTGATCTATCTGTATGACCTGTTCATAGTAAATGCTGCTTAGTTTTGGAATAGGAATGGCAAATTTCCACCACCCTGGAGTGGTTATATGGATATTCATATAAAGCACATATTAAATAGAAGAGGTGAGCACATCACTTTGAGGAGTGATTGTCAGGCCTCTGGGAGAGATACCAGCCCTTACTCCAGTCCCTGCCCAGGAACTTGTGAGAACTCCTCTGACCCCTCCATGAGGAGCCCCATTTCAGCTTGGGCTGTTCTCCCACCCTAGTGATGCAGTAGGAGTGGGCTAAGTGCCATCTATGTCCCTTTCCCCTGCACAAGACTTCGACCCCAGCTGCAGCCAAGGCTCCAGCCCTGTCCTGGTCTCCTGCAGTTTGATGGGCCCTGCTGGGTCACTCACCTTGCCTAGAGCCATTATAGCCATGGCTCTATCCCCTGTGGTCAGACCTGAGGGACAGTGCCTGCCAGTGAGGGATTCCCTGGGCTTACCCTGGACTCCTGGCTCCCTGTCTTCTAGGAGCAGCCCGTCCTTAATATGTCCTGACAGTGATTAAATGCATCATGGTTTACCATCTCAAACAAAAGGCAAAGTGTGTAAAGCAAGAAATAAATAGCATTTAGCAGCAAAAATTTAATCTTCTTCCTCAGTCTTAATGTCCTTAACTCCAGGTTCCACATTGTGTCAACGACACTAATAATCTTAAACTTCAATTGCTGCATATGTGCAAATCCATGGAATGTATCCCAACTTTCTCTTCTTAAAAATTAAAAGTAAACCCCAGAAGACTAGATAGTCTTCCTAGAAATATCTTATGTAAGACTAGCAACATTTTGTGGTATTATGGCAACTCTAATGGAGAGAGTTCTGTTTGAACTCTCAAGGATATCAGCAGAAGGATTTCTACTGGGGCGGTTGTTTGCTGCTAATAGCAATTTATTAAACATGTATTTACATCTAGGGGAATGAAATTTAGCTCTAATTACTTACTATGTTTTACAGCTATGGCATACTGGCTCCTGCAAAGACAGAATTTTCATGTGTTTTAAGCACACAGCTAACTTGGCAACAATTGAAAATACTACTGAGCTGCATGCCCAAACTGATACTTAAATAGGCAGAATTTAACCAATTCAAAATGTGCTTTCCTTGCTTGAATGTTTGAAGCACCGCTCTCCCTAAAGGCCCATTCTTCCTGAAATTTCCTTTTTTATATATCCTGCTTTTGAACACTGAAAGATACTATAATATTTTGATTTAACAATAGCTATTTAATATTTGCCTCTATTGGTCCCATTTTTTGTCAGTAACAGCCATGTCATTTTTATTATGGAAAATAAGAAGCATATTGGTTTAGAAAATAATAGTTTGAGCATGGTAGTTGGTAAGAAAATAGTTATTTTTATTTATTTTTTTTTTCCTATAGGTTTTAAAGGAGCTGATACCAATGAAAAAGGTATTTGGAGTTTTTCCCCTGAGAGGTTGCACTGCTGCTACCATCTCAGCATAGAAAAAGTTCTTATTTATATAGTGATTTAGAATAGAAGATCCTCTGCAACGTTATCTATATTCAGGATGAGCACTCAGAAGAGCCAAACGTGGTCTTTTTCAAGCTAACACATAGATACCACAAAAGGTTTTGAAGTACACAAATAT